>NC_056749.1:310771209-310973709 GCF_019279795.1 Protopterus annectens | reverse complement strand
ATTTAAACTAGCAGGACAGCTTTAAAAAAAAGCAACGGAGAGGAAGCCCTCCTTTGCCTTTTTTTTTTTTTTTTTTTTTTTTTTTTAAGCTATCTTGCTATGTTAAACCCATTTAACATAGCGAGATTACAGCAACAGAGCTCTTCCGTTCTCTGTTGCTGTCTTAAAAATAAAAAAAAAAAGACATACTAATGAAAAAAGTCCAGGCCTATTTCCATTAGTATAATTTATTTATTTATTTATTTATTTATTTATTTATTTATTTATTTATTTATTTGTTTATTTATTTATTTATTTATTTATTATTTATTATTTATTTTACTTTACATTTGTTGACTGGGCTAGTCTAGCTGGATACATGTCCATTTTCAGTAGAGGCCAGGGGAGATAAGCTCCAATAGAGATAAATTAAAAACTTAGTAATCAATTTGCAAAATAAGACTAAATAAAAATATTCATATTAAACAAGCAGATTTCAGGTACATCAAGAGAAAAATAAAAGAAAAAAAATGACTAAATAGCAGCATTAGTTGTAAACTATGAATATTACAGGTTACAACATAAAATTCTGTGAGGACAAAAAAAAAACCTGCAGTGCAAGAATGCTTATACTATGCAATATTCAGGCATAAAATATAGATAAACAGAAAGACTAAGGTCAAAAGAGGAGACAGGTTAATTATATACAAATATAATGTAAAAGAAAAAAATATATTCTTCAGTAGGAAGTGTATAGAGTGACTGGGCACAGTGTGTTTTAGGAGGAAATCTATATTTATAGGTAAAATAATATTTATTGGTTTATGAGTAGTGAGGGATAGACAGAGCTAAGTTTAATCAGGTGGACAGTAGCCTGGTCAGGTTTAGTACAGTGGCACAACCTGTGTGTTCTAAGGTAGAGTTTTAGTCTATTTTTTGAAGAGTGATAGAGAGGGAAGAAAGGAAAGGTCGCTGGGGAGAAGATTCCAGGTTTTTCCAACAGCATTGGAGAAGAGAGATTCGCCAGCTTTGTTGTTAGGTTTAGAAGTATATAGAAGAGTTTTGTGTGAGGAACGTAGGGATTTCAGATTTATGTATAGAGTGATGAGGGTAGATAGACTAGGAGTACAGGAAGGTTTATAAAGAGTTTTATGGGCAATGGTTAGTTGATGGAATTTAATCATGTTTTGTAGTTCAAGCCATCCAAGCTGTTTTATATTTATGCAGTGGTGGGTTCTGTAAGGGTTTCCTGTTGCAAATCTAGCTATGTTATTGTAGGAAGTTTCCAGTTTGCTGAGGTTATTTTTAGAAGGGTTAGTAAAAATAGGTGAGGCATAGAGGAGGGTAGAGATTAGATGAGTATGAGCTATGGTTGTTCTAGCTGTGGGAGAAAGGTAAGATTTAATTCTGTAGAGGGAGCCACATTTTTTGTTGACAGTTTTTATTGTATTGTTGATATGGATGTCAAAGTTCAAATTGTTATCAATGGTGATACCCAATCGTTTGGTGGTTGTGTCGGGTGATATAATGGTGCCATGAGTGGATACAATTGAGAAATCAAGTGGAGAGGACTTGTGAGTTGGATTAAAGAGGAGGAGTTTAGTTTTTTTTTAGGGTTCAAAAGAAGTCAACGCTGTGTAAACCATTGTTCAACTGTGTTAAATGCCTTCTGGGTAAGAGAGAGAATTTCAGTTGTGGATTTGGCTGAGCATATAAGTGTGGAGTCATCAGCATATTGTATGCATGTGGCTTGGGGGATGGCTAAATGAAGGTCATTAATAAATATTGAGAAGAGGAGAGGTCCTAGTATGGACCCTTGAGGGACACCTAGGGTAACTGGTTGGAGGGTAGAAATAGTCTTATGCCAAATTACTGTCTGTTGTCTTTTATCTAGGTAGGACTGGTACCATTTTATAGAACGTGCATCTAATGATAGGGATTCTAGTATGTTGATGAGAATCTGATGATTGACCATGTCAAATGCTTTGGACAGGTCAATGCATAGTGCTGAAGAAAGGTTATTAAAGTTACGTTTTTTGTTTATGCAATCTGTAAAGGAAAGGAGGGCAGTGGTAGTGCTGTGTGGAGGTCTGAAACCATGTTGACAGCTGGAAAGTAAGTTATTTTGGGTTAAGTGGTCAAGTAATTGCCTATGGATACATTTCTCCACGATCTTTGCTAGGGGTGAGAGAAGGGCAATAGGGCAGTAGTTAGAGAGCTCATTTGAGTGTCCGCCTTTATGGAGGGGGGAATATGAGAGACTTTCCATAGGCTAGGTATGTGACTTTCGGTAATAGTCCTACTGATCAGAATGGAAATAGGATAAGCTATAGCTTTGGGTGATAGCTGTAGAAAATCAGCAGGTAGTTGATCTGCTGAGGGAGAGCATGGTTTTACTTTTTGTATGAGGGTTAGAATGTTTGTAGTTGGGACAGGTTGTAAATGAAAAGGAGGGGGTGAGATAGAGTTATAGGAAGGCAGAGTAAAGCTATTAGGTGATAACTGACTAGCCAGTGTTTGGATAGTATTAGTAAAGAAGGTATTGAATGTATTGGCTGTATTCATGGGATTAGTATGGTCAGTATTTTGAAGGTTAGGTGTGGTGGATTGACCTGGGTGGGGTAATTGGTTAATGCTAGTCCAGAATTTTTGAGGGTTGTTTTGATTAGTTTGTTGGAATTGTAGGTAGTAATTTCTTTTATCAGAGAGTATAGCTTTCTTGGTGTCATTTCTTAACTGTCTAAAGGTTTGTTGGTCAACAGGGTTTTTAGTCATTCTCCATTTGGCCCAGTGTTTATTTCTAAGGTGCATTTTGCGTTTGGTTGCTTTTGAAAGCCATGAGGCAGACTTGGTTTTAACTCTAATTAATCTGGTTGGAGCATGTTGGTTGAGAATGTTAAGAAAGAGTTTAAGTAATTGATGGCTTCTTCTAATGGGAAGTGTTTTAAGGGAGACCAATTGCAAGCTCTTAGTTCTTTTTCGAATAGCTCAGGGTTAAAGTTCTTTTTGGATCTTATATTTTTGACAGATGTTGGATTGGGAGTATGGGTTTTGTGCCTGATAATATAGGTAAGTGAGTGGTCACTTATATCATCAGGGAGGATTCCTGAATCATAGTTGTGAGGGAGATGGTTTATGAGACTCCAGTCTAATATTCTAGCTTTGTGGTTACTTTTATTGATCCTGATGGGAGATGTAATAGTTTGAGTAAAACCATATAGGTTAATGTGGGTTGTAGGGAGGCTGCTACAATAGCAGTTCCAGTCAATGTTGATATCTCCTAGGATTATGGCTTCTTGAGGCAAGTGTTGGGATAGCCAGCAAAGAATATTTTCCATGGTGGCAATGTTATTACCAGGAGGAAGATACATACAGATGATATAGATGGATTTGGCATTGTTAATATGAAGTTTGGAGATGAGAATTTCTGCATTAGAATCAAGAGGTATTTTACAGTTGTAGGTGGTTAACTGTAAACCTGATTTAAACAGAATAGCTACCCCTTCTCCTTTCTTGGCTACTCAGTCAAGTCTTAGTATGTTATATCCAGGTGGAAGGAATTCATTGTCTTTGGTAGCAGGTTTTAACCATGTTTCTGTTAAGCAGAGGATATCAAAGGAATATACTTCTACTAGAACTTGGAGTTGAGGTACTTTATTGTTTATGCTACGTATATTAAGATGGGCTACTGGGTGGGAGTTAGATGTTTTACTAAGGTAATTGATAGGGTAGGGATTGTGGAGAGTACTAGGAGTATTTGTTGGGCCTGGGTTAGGGTGGATATCTCCATCTTTAATTGAGAGTAGTAATCCTATATAGCTTGGGTTAGGGAATTTGTTGTATAGAAATATATTTCTCCTGAGATTAAGGGTGTAATATTTAATATGTAGTATTCTATATTACTTTGCAAGTAGGTATTTGGGTGAAGTTGTTGTATTAGCATGGTTAAAGAGGAGTGGAAGGGATAGAGCATTGGTTTCCTTGTTAGGATAGAGCATTGGTTTCCTTGTTAGGATAGAGATGGTCTAGATGTAGTGGATATTCATAGGAAGTGAGTAAGTAAGCAAAGATCAGAGGAAGAAGTAGTAGTAGTGTGAATAAAAGTAGGATAAGTAATGGGGTGGGAGGTTTATACATTGTGCAGATTTACTATTGGATATATATAGGTAAAATTTGGAAGTAAAAAGAGTGAGGTTGGAGAAATGTGATGGTTGTGGTAAGATGGAGGGGAGTGTTAAGAGAAGGTAGATGTAAAAGAAGATGAAAAGTGGTAGAGTGTTCTGAGAGTACTAGGAGAAGGAAGAGGTGTGGCAAGTAATTTCTAGAAGTAATTGGAGGAGGAAGAGTTGTGGTTAAGGAAGTATAAAAGTTGGACCCCTGGGGGTGTGTGAGATTTGGGGGTAGGGAGGGGAGCGGAATGAGCCCACAGGGTGAATGGAGCGGGTTGAGACAGATACAAATGCAGTTGTAAAAACAGTCAGCAAGACTGACTCCAGAAGGTAAGTTAGAAAAGACAAGTATGAGAAAAGGTTAGTGAGAAGTAAGTCTAGAAGAGGTGGGTGTGAATAGTAGAAATAGAGGGTAACGTGAGTGGCTAAATAGTAGTTAAGTTAACAGCAGGAGAAAATTAATGTTGGTTCAGGGCATGAGAGACAAGAAAGAGAGAATAGCTGGGATAAGGGAGCCCCCTAGTGGACAGGTCTGATAATTACAAGGCTGATAAGAGAGGGAGTTGAGTACAAACAAGGAAAAGGTTGTTGTACAAAGGGAGTTTTAAAACTGATTTACAATGGGCATGCTGACCAATCAGCATGCACATTTTGGAATATTGTTGGGGGGGGGGGGTCATTGTATAATAGTATATTTCTCCTTAGTGGCATTTCTACAATTCTGCTAAAGGAGACAGGTCCACTTTCTCTTTATGGTTAAATTTTTTTTTTATTTTGAGAGCCATATGTAGACCTTCAATTTCTTTCACACTGTACATTGGCCTCTCTATTTTCTCTCCTTGGTTAACAGATCATGATTCTTTTGTAGCACTTCTGATATAGGAAGATTTTTTTCTTTAAGCTCTTCCAATTGTTTCCCTAGGTTGCTGTTATTTTGCAACAACATTTCCAGTGAAGTTTCAGATATTGAGATTGTTTTTACGTTAGTGACACTTATTTGGAGAAAAGTCTTCAGTTTGGTTTTCTATCAGCATGTAACATAGCAGCCAACTTTCACTCAGTGCCTTTGCAAAGCTTTCATTTATTATTACTTGAGAAACACATTCACAAATCTTCCCTTCTCTGGTCGTAATACAATTTCTGAACGATTGTTTTTAGACAGTCATTTTGAAAGGGTGCATTTGAACACTGTAACCACCTGACTTCTTCTTTAAGAGAGAACAGTTAGATGTAGCTTATGTGAATTTTGAGTTTTTTGGGTTGTTCTTTTTCCTCTCCAACCTAGCCTTTATTTCAGGAATTTAAGAAGCTACATGGTGGACTGCATATTGGGCATTTAATTTTGGAGTATGGCAAAGGACCTGAGCAAAAACCAGTAAAAGCCATTCTCCATGTTCAAATTGATTGATAAACTCTGTGACCAGTACAGTCATTTAATCTCTATCTAAAACTGGACTATCAAATGCTCTTATTTTGTTGAGAACTTTATTCTGTCTCTTACCAGCACAAGCATTTTTATGAAAATAGGTCCACAAGCACAGTATAAGCAGTAGAACAGACCAAGGCTGAAAAATATATCCCACATGCAGCACTGGAATAAAATTGAATGTTCATTCACAAAACAGAGCTGCACTCCTGAGTGTGTCTACATTTGGATGAGACAAACTGAGCTTCTCTCTTCCGGAGTTTAGTAGCTCGAGTGAGTGTAAAACATCGCACTTTGCTGTATGAAAAGAGAAAATGTTTCTCTCTTCCCTAGACAAATTTTCCCCTTGTTTGAATGTGATCTCATGTCACCAGATTAACAAAGTGTAAGCAAGTACATAAGTGCATAAATAGAAAAATGAAAAATGAACAGTTATCATGACAATCCTTCTGTAGCATACCTTAATTGTCTATCCTTGTCTGATCTTTCTTTTGGTCTTTCACAGATGATGTCTATGAATGCCCTCACATCAGTTTAAGCTCAGGTTTTCTGCTGTTTCTGCTGTTTCCTTCTCTTTTGTTCAGCTTATATCTGATGTACGTTTGTTTTTCAGTTTAGACTTCACTGTTATACTGTTCCCACTGAAAGATAAGACCTTTGCAGGTGCTGCATTCTTGGCTCTATTTTGCATTTCCATACACGGACATGTAAGTGTTAATTTTATCTTCAAGTATATGCATATTGTTTCTGTGGACAAGGCCAGCAGTTACAGCTCTTTTTCATGGATGGTTACCTTTTCAATTTGTAGCTATTCTCTACAACATGCAACAAGATATGCATGCCTGATGTTTACCCATGAGTTTGTCTTTCCATGTGCATGTCACTGTTGTTGTCAGATGCCTATGTCTCAGCACTGTTCCCCGCCTCACATTTGGTAGCCTCATATCTGACAGCTTTTATGATGTAACCATTTCCACACTTTGTTTCATTTGCAGTGCTATGGTATTGTACCATTTGCCCTATTCTCTGACAAATGTTGTCTTCCATAATATAGTTATCAGTTTTTAACATAGCACATTGGGCTTTAAAGTATGGTGATTCGAAAATGAGTTAACCTAGTGCCATGGTCTCTGATTCATTGTCATAATGTGTTGCATCGCCACTCTCACTCACTGTTATCCTGCTCATCCCCATCCTTCCCTGCACTAAGTGGACATGTATACACTATCATCCTGTATGGACACTGCAAAGCCCATAGTACCCCCCAGTCTGCTACTCAATAATGTGCACTACTTAGTGTGCATAACGTATGGATGTGTACGCTGTGCTACCAATTTACTCTTCAGTCTTATGTTTACAATGGTCATTCCCTTTTCAGATAATAGACTTGGCAAGTTTCCTGCCTCCGACATCCAGTAGACTAGCATCTTTTCATATCTGCTCTACAGGGACTATCAGAAGTATCTCATGGGCTATTGTTATTGTCCCTTCTGTATGATTCCTGGCTCCAGCTAGGCAGGGCAGTCAATGATTTTGGTGGCATTTCCCCCTCTACCAAGTGGTTCAGGTTTCAAAATAGTGACCTGAAGACATGAAGTAGAGTGAGCTAGCTTGTTTAGCAAGCACTCTGTACAGAATTTTACAGTGTATTTACCATCTATTGGCTGTGGTTTCCTTACATTATTTTGCAGGAACACACTGTGCTGAATAGATTTTGTTTTCTTTCACAGTGGCTACAGGTATCACCTTCAAATGGGAGGACTGTCTAAATACAATGTGACAGGCTGTCTAGACTGCAAAGAAGGTATAGTATGCCCATTTGTCATTTAGTATTGAAATCCCAATTTCTCGTACTTATGTGCACTATTGTGTTACATTTTCTTTCATTCTGCCTCTGTTTTTTTCCCATCACGTTCATCAGTGATGCAGGTTGAATATTGACTGTGACAACAAGGCCTCCTCCATAGCAGGGAGATGAAGGCCTCCACGTCTATGCCTCAGTAGGAGCAGATGCTTCTCATCTGAGAATGCATGGGAGGCTCCTCCTGGGCCACCTGTCCATCAGGTGTAGTTGGCCACATCTGAGGCACACTCGCAAATGGACATCCACTTCATCAGCAAGTTTTCCAGGGTTATAAAGCCACAAAACTGACCAGTTATAAACATCAAGCCTCCTCATGATGACAGCCATGCAGCTGATTGACATCTAGGTAAGTTTCACTTCCCAAACCCTGTTTTATACTGAATGTCTTCATCTCTAGATGTTGTCCATCTGTTTGGCTGTATCCTTCCACTGCTGTCCCATTTGTGTGTCCATATCTCTGACTGCTCTCTGTCTCCAGTAAGTTTGACAGACTACAAGGAGTAATTTAAATACAAATAAAATCAGAACTTTCTCAGCTTAAGCATTACATTTTGGAATATTCTCCAGTTATAATTCATATTTTCTAAACTGAGAGGAAAATGATGCAGTAATTTATTCTTTTCATCATTTGGATGAAAGCTCTGATGGCTACATTTCCCATGATCCTGTGACGTAACACTCAGTAACAATAATTTTCCTTCACATAATAATACCTATGTTTCTTACTATGTGGCTGCCTTTCATATCTCTTCTCATCTTCCTAACTCATATGATGATCTAAGTTGACAAATTGATGTATTTGGCCCTCTGTGGCCTGCTAATAGTTACTGTGTTGTAGTTATGGGACACTCCATCATGTGTGTGTACTCCTATAGTCTTCAGCACACTGCTTTGCTGTTCTTGCCATGAAGTCATGTGACCACCTGTAGAGCAATAGCTTCACTTCAGTTCATTAGCAGCACTAGTGTCACTAATACAGCTGCACTCATTTGCTGTGGAGCCCTTTTCTCTAGTCTGATCCTAATACATTCTTAAGCAGCACCTGGCAGAGTTGCATGACAATGCCCTTGATACTTAGTGTTCTACAATGGCATTGTGATTATTTCTGAATACATTCCAATATCTCTATTACTAAAGTCTCATAGTAATTTGGTCATATCACACAAATAAGAAAGAAACTCCTAGCCTTCATTAGGAGTGAAGGAAGAGATGTGTCTAAAGTCTGTAATGCTTTCTTATAACATTGTTAACTTTTCTCCATGTTTATGTACCATGTTAGCCTGGCATTATCCTTTGTGAAAGTACAAACCCTGCAACTACTTTGGTACTGTCAGTATGATCAGTACAGCATTAACTAATCTGTGGAAGAGAAATGATGATTGCAAACAAGATTTCAGACACTGTGGTCATTTCATAGGTGTGTACTAGGTCAATGGCCTTTACAAGCCTAACCCATAGACGTGCCCTGGTATTGTGCTGCCCGACATTAGTTCCCAGTGCCTCTATCAAGTAGAGCCACTGCAGTGATCCCTGGGGTGAACTTTTTATTTCCCATCCACTCATCAAGATTTCTCTTGAAGAGGGCCAGTGAGGTGCTCTGCTTAACATGTAGGGGAAGTCTATTCCATAGCATGGGCTGCCTCTGGGTTATGAACCTGTCCCTCCAGCATGTTCTGTTGATTGTGGTAATGAGGTTGATGTCTCTGGAGCATGTGGTGCAGATGGATTTCTTTAGATGTAGCATTTCTAACAGAGATGGGTCAAACATGGCTTTGTAAGTTAAGCAGAGATCGCCTCTAAGTAGAAGATATGAGACCGTGAATAGCTGGAGTTTTTTGAGTCTGTCCACGTAGGGCATATGTTTAAGGCCTAGGATCCTCTTTGTGAGATACTTTTGTGGCCTTTCCAGCTGTTGCATGTGTCTAGTGAGGTACGTGCCAAATGGGGCATTATACTCGATTGGCCTAATGAGGGAAGAGTAGAGAGAGATGATGCCCAATTTCTTCCTGGATGCAAAACCCTTGGTAATGAGATGTGACACATAGAAGCACTGTCTGACCACAGTGGCAAAGTGGTGGTTGAAGGAGAGGTTGCTGTTAACCTGTGCCCCCAGATATCTTATAAAACCTTCAGTGTTCAGTGGGCTCCCATCGATGTGGTAATTAGTGGGAACTAAGTTTTTCCCAAATGGGATGATGACGCATTTTTTGGTATTAAGATTAAGGCCAGGGTTTCAACACTAGTCACTGGTCTCAGTGAGGCCTTCCTGTAGGATGTGTACATCACTTGGGGAGTTTATAATGTCTCCCAGCTTGCAGTCATCTGTGAACTTGGTCAGCCAGACTCGCTCTGTGTTGACCTGGACTTCTGAGGAAGTTTTAGTTTATTTTCTGTGGTTCCCTGACAGTTTTACTTCCCATTGCAGGCTGCTTTAATAATTCAAGTGTGCATTTAATTGATTAATTGCTTTGGATTTTTTATTGGCTTACATAGTATATTACTGTGGTTGCCTTGACTTGGTTTTTCTTGTTTGTTCTGAAGAAGTCCGGTTGAGATGAAAGCGTGGAATCAAATTTTTTACGCTAAGCTACTTTCTTTCCAGTCTTTATTGACCATCAGTACCACTGTCTGTTTTTTCCTGTTGTGTATTTGGACCTTGGTTACAAGCTTTATCAGTTTTTTTTTTTTTGCTGCGTGTTTTCTGATGGCCAAGATGGAAAGTGATCCACTTTTGTATGTCACTATACATCCTACACCTTTGGTTGGTGAAAATGGTATTTTTCATTTATTTTTAACCTCTCTGAATGAGATTCAAAAGACTTTAAAGACTTTGGTTGCTAAAGAGAATGCTGTTGCTGAACTAATTTCCAGTTCTGATGATGAGCGTTTAACAGTGTTTGACTTACATACCTTTAGTGGCTCTGGAGAGAATGGTATGCCTTCAAATGTTAATATTAAACCTGCTCAGTATAATGACATTCATTCTGTCCTGTACAGTAGGTTTGACCCTTTTTTTAAAGGCTGATTACAAAATCACTAAGGCCAGGACGGATGAATTTTATAACAAATGTGACATTTTATGTAGATTGTTAAAGAAATACTGATCTTTGGACCTAGAAATCCGGTATTTTCATAGATGCATAGAGTTGGAAATCATTCCAAGGAGCTTAAGAGTCTTTAAATGCCCTAATGGTATTTCTGCTACTGACCCATTTTTTAGTGAACTTGCCACTTTTTTCAATACTGCGGGTCTGCAGCTGCTTACAATCCTTATACATAAAAATCGCAAGAAGATGCTCTTACTGAAACAGGACACAACTAAGATAGATGAAGAACTTTGTATGCTAATGAGAGACTTCCACTCTGAAGGTGTGTTCAATCAAATACTTAAAGAAGTTGAAACACACAAAGTAGAAGTTATTGAGCGTAAACATAAACTTTTGAGGGATGTGAATGCTTCTGAAGAAGGTATTGCCTACACCAACTTTGTTCCAGAGACAAAAAACAATCAAAATGAAAATGATGTTGGATTCTACTAATGAAAACACCCCTGTTTTTTTTCCAAGAAAGGTGGATAGGTCCATAAGAACAGTTCTAATGGACCGTGCTGGACTACAAGCCAGATTAACCAATCACAACCCTTTAACTTGGCTACGAGGTTCTTTAGGATGGAGAAATTAAGCATCATTCGGTCAGAGAATGAAAATGAGGCAGATACTGGAGAAATGTCAGTCACCAATGAAGCAACAAGTAATATAGTCCCTTCCAATGCAAATGTAGCTGGTGCACATTCAAAAACGTCTGCTTTTTTACTGAAAGTAGGGAACAGAACTGTCAGGACTCGGAACATGAAGGTGAGAGGTTTAACTACCTCTGAATCATCAAACGATGAACAGTAAGACATTCTGATAATAAATTTTGCATTATTAACTTATCAGGTGTTTGTTTTGATGAGCACCAGTTAAATGTATTAAGTTATGGCTTCAGCTTCGTTCCTACAAAAAAGGCAGACTTTTCCAGAACTATAATCGACTTTAAACAGTTTGTTCGTAAACTTAATTTTAATTATATGCTATATCACATTGGAATGTGTAACTCTAGATTATGTAAACCATCTTGTTATACCACGGCTTTGAATCAAACCCTTGAAGTGTTTGAGGAAGTTTGTATTCAGGAAATCAATTGTTTTTTGAACAGTAAAAAGTCTGGTAGTAGATGGTATGACAATTTGACTCAACCTGAGCATAAAGCCTTACTAAAGTTGGTTGATAGAAATGACCTAGGATACATGAAAAGTGACAAGGGGGCAACATTGTGATTATGACAGTGAAACAATACAATGTTGCCATGTTTGAGTTAAGTAATCCTGAAGAATATATAGAAGTGAATGTTAGGAAAATTCACCACAGTTTTCATTATATCAAAGCATTTCTTTATGAAGCACTTATGAATCAAAGTTTGGATCTTAATGCATACAGTTTTTGTTTGGTGGAAAAACCTAGGGTAGGGACACTTTTTGGCATCCCCAAAACTCATAAGTCTTTAGATCACCCTCCTTTTAGGTCAATAGTTTAAGCACCACATTCAGCTACAGAGGGTTTAGCTTTGCTTATAGATTATTTTTAAAATCCTGTTGTACAAGGGCTAGGGTCCTATTTGAAGGACTCTTGGGGCTTCCTGGATAAATTCAGGGAGTTTGCTACTACTTTTTCTTACACATGTGAGAAACATATTATTTTTACAGTGGATGTGGTTTCATTGTTCACTTGTATGCCACACTGAAGCAACCCAATGCTCTGCACATACGGAAATGCATGGCCAAACCATAGAAAATTCAAAACACCAGTGGCCAGCATAAAGAATACATCAAGCACTTGTAAATATAAATCAAGAATAATTTACATGAAATACTTTATTCACAATGGTTTCGGCTACCCAGCCTTCTTCAGTGAAAAAGCATTACAAATAAATGCATGATGAAACTATATATACACACCCCCAACCAATAACAGACATGGTCCAACCCAGAAGTAGCAAGTACCTAGAATATGTATATGAAACAATGAATGTAAGTTAGAAATTTATGTCAATAATACATATACATATGTAAATAACATAATACATATGAAAAAGTTATTTTATACATATATAAACATACAGGCAAACTACGTACATATATATATATATATATATATATATATATATATATATATATATATATATACACACACACACAAAAAATGTAATATATATAAAAATATATACACATGTATAAAACACAACAGAAAATAGCACAATGGTCTGTGGTGTCCTTCATAAGTGGTCATTGAGTCCTGGGCAAAATAGCGCTCCTAAATTAATGATCCAATATTTTTCTTTGTGATTAAGGACATTGTGCCAACCTTGTTGGTTATTCTTGTCTCCAATAATTCTATCTATTACCATAAACTTATTACCATAAACCTGAAGTCAGCATTGGCATGTTTGATACAATGTTTGTATAGGGCATTCGTCTCCCTTTTATTTCGGATATCATTTCTGTGCTCCGACATCCTAATTCTCAATGAGCGAGAAGTTTGGCCCACATAAAAAGCAGAACATTTGCATGTGGCCAAATATGCTATCCAGCTGCTGGCACAATTGCCAAAGACCCTGAGATCATATACCCTGCTAGTGTTTGCACTAGTAAATTGTTTTAATTTACTCACAAATTGGCATGACCCACAGTGTCCACAAGGGAACATTCCCAATAATTGATCCCCAGTCATGGTCATTTGTTTGTATACTGCTCCCCCACTCTCCTTATGCTTATAGTGCAAAAAATGAGCACCTAAAGTTCTTCCACGTCTATAAGAGAATTGGCATCTGGGCCCAAACATTCCCTAAGTTGGTCATTGTACTAAGAGTATGATCCTCATTCCTATACACAGTTATATCCAAAAAATGTATACTGTCATGATGTGATGTAAGAGCAAACTCAATACCCCACAAATTATCGTTAAGATATTCCAAACATTCCTGTAAATATGCCACATCTGCCCGCCACACTATCCAGCAGTCATCCAAATATCTGCGCCAGATATCCATTTCCACTTGGTAGATGTTATGAAGGAGATCATAAATCATGCATTCCTCAAAAAAAACCATAAACAGATCCACATATATGGGAGCAAAAGAAGCCCCCATAGCAGTGCCCTGCAACTGCCAATAACATTCACCCTGGAAGTAAAAGACATTTTTGTTCATGGCATGTTCTGCCATACATACCAGTAAAGTGTTGAAGCCAGAGGGTACAAGGCAGCATGTTACAACCAATAATGTAAAGCTTGTAAACCAGCCAAATGGGGGATACTAGTATATAATGCCTTTACATCCAGGGTGCACATCAGCCATCCAGGCTCAAGTTGTGTGTTTGATATGATTTTGAGAAATTGTGTAGTATCCTGAATCCTAGCATTGACTGAAGTCAATAGTGGTTTTAAATACGTGGTCAGAAATACTGACAGGGGTTCAGTCAGAGAACCAATACCCGACACAATAGGTCTGCCTGGAGGCTGGGTGAGTGATTTGTGAATTTTAGGTAGTAAATATAATATTTGTTTTTGTGGATCCATTACGGTAAGATGGTGTCAAGTAGTGCTATTGATAATACCTTTCTGCCTGATTGATAAATGTATCGATCTCTCTCTTGAATATGGGGGTTGGGTCTATAGACATTAACATATAACATCTTGGGTTGGATAGTTGTCCCCTGCCATCATTTAGATAGTATCCCATATTCATGACGACCACAGCCTCTCCTTTGTCAGCTGGTAAGATAACTATGGTATGGCTGCTTTTGAGTTGTTCCAAGGCAGCTGCTTCCTCTGAGGAAAGGTTGTGACTCAAAATGCATGATTCTCTGTGTGGAAAATCAAGCTCTCTCAATACCGCTTGTAAGAAGATTGAAACATGTTTGTCCATTGGTGGTTGAAATTCGGATTTGTGAAACCTGAATTCATCAGATCTTTGAGAGTTATTGTCTGAAAAAAATAGTCTAAGATTAAGTCTACGACAAAACTGATAGACATCAATATCTGTACTGTATTCATCAACAAAGAATCCAGGTACAAAGCCAAGACCTTTATTCAATAATCGAGTTTGCTCATCAGTTAGTATTACATCAGATAGGTTTAACACATTCTGGCCAGCACTACTAGTTATTTCAAAATGGTCTGTAACAAACCCTCCACTGAGTTTATTCCTATCCCCATGTTTATGTTTGCGGCCCCCACACCGCTTCCCTCCATATCTAAAGGGTGTGGTGCATTAGATTTTTTACAAATGGGTGATTCTCTAGTACTGACACTGTCATTGTCCATAAAGGAAGATTTCCTCCCCTGACGTACTGAGGTATGAGTTGTCTGTTCTCTTTAAAATAGATCTAGGTCTCTTCCTAGATGTGTTGATGCTGACAGCTCTATTGGTATCAGAAAATCTTACCATTCTTGAAAATTCAAAAGGATGGTAATCGGTTATGTCTCTGTTAAATTTTTCGATCTTCCTATCCTGAGTTTCTTTCTCATAGATGGCCAGCTCCTTAGAAAGCTTATTCAGAGAAATGGCATACAGTGGTAAAGCCTCATATTTTTTGCAGTCTTTACATAGGTTTTCACCTCTGTCAAATTGATGTCCACCATCCTTTCATAATAGGATGTTAGAATGTTAACAAACATCATTTAGGCCTGTTGTAAAGCTAAATTCCATTCCCTAGTCAGTTTATCCTCCGATCTACCAACTAAGGGTTGAAGACGAACTCTAATACCTCTAGGTGCTATTTCTCTGTTCATGTATGCTCTAAAAAGTCTAAGATGCCAAATGTTGGCACAAAAATTTTTTAAGCCCTTCCCTAATTTGTTAAAAGCAATATTACATCCATCTGTAGGATCAATTTTGGAGCCATTCTTGTTACTGCCTGGTCTGATATCTATGCCAAATACTCCAATATCATCCCTATTGGCACATAATCCACTAAGAATGCCCTCCAGATCCATATTACTGTAAGTTATTCCAGTACTAATCCTCTTGAGTTAAGGCAAAATGAGGCTTATCCAATCAAAGATGGCTGTGAAAGGGGCTGAATATCAAAGAAAAATCCAAAATTATTGGAAACACAGTGATACTACTAATTAATATTAGCAGAGACAAAACCGAGTCACCAAAGGGTTTCTAAGGAAATTCCTATACATAAAGTCATTTAAATATTGATACCAATAGAGTATTCACAAGAACCCCACTATTAAGAAAGGGCCATGAGTAGAAAATAGACCCAAACCAGTCCTCCAACAGACAATACACATCAGTAGATGCTTGGATGAAACATTTGGACAAACCATAAAAATATATGGTATCTCTCCAGGTGTTTAACCCTAATGCAAAGGTACTGAGTTGTTGATGTGGGTAAGAAATATCCACTATCTACTGTTATTAACTTTTTTCACAATAATAGATATGATAGTAAACAATTATTATTGATTTTACAATAGTTAACATATGCACATAACTTCTGCCCTAAAATATGAGGTGCCAAATCATTTATAAAGACTGAATACATTCAATGTGTTGTTGTTATTATTTCTGTGCACAGTATTAAGTAGACCCATCAATTGTTACTATTCTTGTTGATAATGATTGCTATATCAACTTGGTTATTTAGCTCAGACATAGAAAAGGTTGGTTGATTACTATAAATCCAAAGCATTCCATCTGCTGATGTTGTTTCTTTAGATACTAGGTATATCCCCTTCTATTATTGCTATTTTCCCTTCATAGCATAGCTACTACCTGATATATGCTTAAACGTGCATAGATTAAAGTTGAGCTAGCAAAAAGAAATTCCAATATACTGTAATGTAGTCAGCTTTCATAAGAAACATCAAGCACATTAGAAATGGTACATATACATATCTATACCACTTTCAGACCATTGATAACTGTTAATGTTAACAGCTAGGTATTGCTATATGCATGTACAACATTATTTTTCGATATAATTGCTCTATAGTTGTCACAGCAAAAAATCCTAACAGAATAGCCAAAATATCGCCAATATTGCCTCAATGTTAATCAGAGCCATATTCTAACACATTAATATCAAGATGACGTGTAGTTGCATAATGCAAAAGCATTTTATAATTAAGTGTATACCCACTACAGTTATAAAAACTATAGCATAAAGGCTCCAATCACCAGTAGTTATGTGTTGTTTCAATAGTTGGTCCAAATCGAATGTTAGACCTATAGTACACATTGTTCCTTCCTACCTAATATTCAATATTAGACATTTAAATTGCATACACATGTCCCATCCTATGGAAGTCTATTGTGCTGATAGTATTCCAGCTAGACTGTGATAAATCATATGTATATTAATGTGCCCAGCAATCATATAACCCAGTAAAAGTAATAAATGCATATAGTAATATAGCTGAGATGTTCTCAAATACAAAAGCAACTAACTTGTCCTAAAATACGCCAAGTAACCATTCACCCAATGAGAGTGATGAATGCATACATCAATATAGCAAGAATGTTCTCAATGTCCCAAAGCAGCTTACTTGCCCTACATACAAAAAAGAAAAAAAGTTTATAAATGAATGCTGCAGTCCATCCAAACCAAAACCAAGATTAAATGGATTTAAAGTTATTTTAGATTTGTTGATTGAAGTTCATGAAACACAATAGGCCTTTCTATATCCAGTTTGGCGTTCCTCAAGCTCACGACCATTATACAAATCACTGCCACGCTAAATTATGTATAACACAATTCATAACTTGCATTCATCGTTTCATATACATATTCTATGTACTTGCTACTTCTGGGTTGGACCATGTCTGTTATTGGTTGGGGGTGTGTATATATAGTTTCATCATGCATTTATTTGTAATGCTTTTTCACTGAAGAAGGCTGGGTAGCTGAAACCGGTCTGAATAAAGTATTGCAAAGTACATTTTTATGCCAGGTTTGTAGATAACCTGATTTTTGTTCTAGAGGGTAACAATGGTGTTTGTGAACAATTTCTTCATGAACTTAACTTAAGGTCTGTTTTCTTGCAATTTGTCAAGAGCGGGTGTGGACATCAGATTAACTTTTTAGATGTCAGTCTTGGTTGGAATACAGTTTCTGGATGTTTTGATAGTAAGATCCA
This sequence comes from Protopterus annectens, assembly GCF_019279795.1. Taxonomy (NCBI): domain Eukaryota; kingdom Metazoa; phylum Chordata; order Ceratodontiformes; family Protopteridae; genus Protopterus; species Protopterus annectens. The sequence goes on along the minus strand of NC_056749.1, from coordinate 310,956,084 downwards.
CAGAAAGGAAACCTTTATGAAAGGTTACTTACATTTTAAAAGAAGCATCCTTTCTTTATCAAAACGAATATCCCCAAGGGGCAGTAAATCCGGGATTGCCGGATGACTACTTCCCCTTCAGACTTGCAGGAAGAGTTTTGTAGCATTACTTCTATGTTTTTAGATAGGGGTTATGATTTGGATTATCTCAATGGCCTGCAACTTGACATTTTGGACAAAAGTGATAGGTTTTATCCAGCTATACTTAAATACCCCTTTGTCAGCTAACAAGATATTGGAACTAACATATCTATTAATAGTACTGTCTGTAATCTGGATATGACAGTGGATTGATTGTAAAGGTATAAGAGAAATTGTTCAGAAAAACTGGAAGATTGTGGAGGGTAACAGTGACTTGCACGATGCCTTAGGACCTAGATCCAATTCTGTGTATAGAAATACAAGCTGTCTTAAAAATGTTCTTGAAGGAACTAGTAGTAGGGTAAACAAGTGCAGTGGGAGTGTCAGAATGGGGATGTTTAAATATGGTCATTGCAATTTTTGTAGGTTTATTTCAGAAGGATATAGCCCCCTATAGGCTGACTAAATTGTGTACTAGTATACGTCTAGTAGGATATGATACCAAGATTTAGTATTTTATCTGGATGGTAGACAAAGAAAAGAATGTACGGTTGCATCTGATAGCTATAACCTATAGAATATGTAGAATGTGATTATAGATTTAAGGTAGATCACATTTTTGTATATGTAAATATATGATACAGCATTTAAGGAGCACATCATTTTAGAAAGATAAATAGATAGATTAGATAGACTGGATGTTCTAGCTCCGGTGATGGACATTTATGTCTGTACTCGCTGCTAGAATGTAATGACAAGAATTATATGATCCCTTTTAAGCTGCTATGTAGAAAGGTGGTATGTGGTATTAGATGAGACTTCTGGTTGAGATCTAATGATTTAAACAGAAGATAAAATGTATGCGCTAGATGGTATATAGTGTATTTTTAAAATAAGGAACATGAATACATTTTAATGTATTATGATTTTATGTTTAAATGGATGGAAAGGTGTATAATGTGTGAAGGAGATGCTACTTATATATGTTTATGTTTGTATATATAATTTGAGTTTTTATAACTTTCCACATGAAAATGAATTTTGCACCTTTAATTTTTGAATTTCACATTAGTGACATGTTGTCCTTTATGGAGCACGCGCTGATTGTGAATGAGAGAGGTGGATGCAGGAATGATAGTAACATGTGAAAGATGTTAACAGAAAGCAAGTGGAAAGATATTTAAATGCTTTTTAAATTTTGTTCATTGCTAATGGTCTGAAGAAGCCACCAGTTAGGTGGTGAAAGCGCTTACCGTTTTGTTAATCTGTTTTAACAAATTATGTATGATAATAGAGCCGTACATTTGGCGACCGCTTTATTCCTTGATTACTTACTACTACTAATAATAATAATAATAATAATAATAAAAGCATTAAGAAGAAAGGGTGTAGAATTAGGTTAGTCAGGAGATGAGGAACAGAAGAGGCAGTCATTCATCAGATTATATTTGAGATGAAGTTGAAAGGCTTTAGTAATAGTTACACGGTGATACTCACATAATGAGAAGTACACGGGGCTACCTGCATAATGAGGAGTACATGGTGATACCTGCATAATGAGGAGTACACCCACACTTGATTGGCTCCCACTGACACACACCCAGGTACTCTTATAAAAGGAAATCCTCAGGATCACTCTTTCCATTAAGGAACTACACTTCAATGGTGATTGTACTTCTGGTACTTTTTACTTTAATAAAGTACGACCTTCTAAAATCTGAACTTCGACTACGTTGATTTTTTGCCACCACTGCGAGCAGAGCTCCTTAGCCGAGCCACATTTATGTTGTTTTGCCTGTTTTTTCTGTGTGTTTCATCTTTGATTTCTAGCTGCCACACTAGCGGTTCCTATCACCAGGCGACCTGACCAGCTGGAACTACGACCTATATACGAAGCCTTTCTAAAGGCTTTACTCAGCCTTCAACCACAAGCACTCGGGTACGCACAGCCTTTCTCAAGGCTTTACACGTAGCCCAGCTTCTTTGCCGACATCCCACCATACCTTTATTAAGGCAGCCTACCTGGTCATCCATTTGTCTTGGCTTCCCTAGGGTATTTTATTCGTGGAGAATTCATACTATCCGCACATTTTGCAATTTTGTTACAACATTCCTGTAGATCACTAAACTGAGTGGCTTGCAGGTTGGACAGTATGGCAGCAGTACTTAAAAGAAGGGGGAACAGAAAAGTTTGGGTCAGTTAGATAAGGTTGACACTGTATAGGGCATCAAAACTTTGATGAGTTTTTTTGTGGAAGTGAAATTTTATTTTTTTCCCTGTATTGACTTCTAGGAGCTTGATGTAGGTTACAATATAATTTTTTTGTTGTTTGAATAAGTTACGGTAAACATTGTTTTCTAGCTACTTTATTTTTGGAGAAAAGTTTTAATTTGGTTTACCTTAGGCTGAGTGGAAGCTTCACTTACAAAACGTTAATTTCAACAGAGGCAAACAATTCCTGGGTTTTCTTACATAGTAGGTTTAGGTTTTTGGCAGTGCAGACCAGAGAGGAATCATTGTCCTATTGCACAACTGCAAAATATTTTCGTACTGTGTAGAGGTCATTGATGAAGAATGTGAATAGTAGTGGATCAAGGATAGAGCAGTGGGCTGTGACTACTAATAACTGGAAAAAAGAGGTGATCTTAATCCCCTGCCTTGCAGCCTGTGATCTATTAGTTAGACAGAGTGTAATCCAAAACAGGTAGGGATTCTAATGCCCAATGAGCAGCAAGGGATGGATGACCTTGTAATTTAGAAACCAGTTTCATCAGTGAACGATGACACCAAAATACTTTCTGGGTTTTGGAAACCATATTAGAATAAATGTTTAGAAAGTGGGTGGATGAAAGGCAGGTTAGCTTTATGAAGGGAAGGTTGCCCAAGGATTACCAAAAGAGGTTGCTGGATTTTAATGGACTATGTAGGATGGAAGTGTAGGGCTGTATTTGATATACGTGGGAAGTGTTGAATGGAGAAAAACTGGTGCATATAATAGCCTAGACCAAAAACCGTTGTCAGTGTTGTGAGATCAAGGGAGATGGAAGTAGGGAGAGGTATGAAGCAAATATGTCCCTGGCTTCTGTATCTCATGTTGTTGGTTATGGGAATTCTGGACAGATTGATTCGGGTGTATTTGACAAAGCAGAAGGAGGTGGGAATTAAAGAAAGAAGAAGTCACTAAAGCTTTTTTTTTTCTACATATGAATGCATGATTCTGCAGGATCCTTCTCAGAAAATATGACACTTCCTCAACAATTTCCGTCATACTGAACACTATTGCCTTATTTTATCCCAGGCAGTGTAGCTGACATTACAGGCTAGAGCTAACCTATGTTTGAGTGCCCAGCTACACAAATTACTTTTTCAACATGCTACTTCTCCAGGTGCAATGAAAGACATCATCACTGTAACCTCAGAGGCCACGTTACATTAGGCCCTGCTCTCCAATCCCCTTCTACATAGCTCCAACTCTAGTTTCTCTGTATTTCCTCCAGAAATTTGACAATCCCTTCCTCACTATCTCAGCAAGCATACAACCATGATAAGTTCAGGCTCCAAATCAAACAATTTCTGTTTAAGTGATATAAATACAAATGTAAATGCTAGAATACAGGACATATCACTTAATCAACACCAGTCTACAGTAGGTTAAGTTCCATGCACAACACCATATTTATACCAATACTCTATCAGGTAACACTATGTTTCTACTTCCTTTATGCCTGTACATGGATTCTTTCTCTCCTTGCTCACTGTCATCTTACAACTTTTACGTTTCTTAATCCTGTTGTGTCTTTGGGCTCTGTGTCATTATGGTTACTTATCTGTTGCTTTGCCCTCTAAACACATTTTTTTATCCTATACAAATATCAAGGCTAAACCTTATCAGTCTCTCCTTTTCTATTTAATTCCACTTTTCCATTTGTAAAATGTATACCTCAGCATAGTGTAAAATCTGTACATAGCATCTCTCCCTCTCTCTGCAATTAGTCTAATCTGAAATGCTCTTCTGAGGAAGGTTGGAAAATGAGCACTGAATAGTATCAGATGCGATGTTTAAAATAGTCAAGGACTGTAAGATGCTACAACTGGCTTTGCTCTTAGGCAAAGTGAATACCTAAAATTTAAGCATGTGAAGGAGGTAGGTGAAGAATATGTTGAGCTGAGAATGCATGAAATCCAAACATGGTGGACAACTGTAATATCCTTTGGCATGATTGAATGGAGAAGAAGTGAAAATAGAACAGAATATACCGAAACCTACTGAGGAGGGAAAACTGAGGAAAGTGCTCTTACTTAAATATGAAAGGGACAGTGATAGCTATAGCAGATGGCTATAGAATGATTTTTGGGGACATGCATGAGTAACGTGCTAAACTTAAGGGATTGTTGCCAGTGCAGCATAGATCAATAAGAATATTGCAGAAAGAGTACAAAGCCCCAGTCAAACTTAAAATGGAAGTTAATATATGTATATAGTGGGCATGAGTGAAGGTTAAGAACATTTGGAGCAAAATATTGAATGGGTGAGGAAGCAAGATTGTCAGTTGAGTGCATTATGAGATCTGTCTATATAAGAAGATGAGTGCAGTGAGACTTCACTATTTGACCTGTTCAGGCAAAGCGGAAATCTGTAAAGATGGAAGTGAAAAATATGATATATTCCAAAGAGGAACCTGGTGGGTATTAGGATATTAATAGAAGAGTTGTTTTTAGATGATTATGGGATATGATTACTAGAATGTGGGGAAATGTTCTTCCCTATAATTGCACAGTTAGGTTTGAAACTGGTGGGCATTGATGGTAAAGGCAGGTTTTGTGTGTGCGTGTATGTATGTGTGTGTCCGAGCGCGCACGCTCACATCTGTGTGTTTTGGTTTAGGGAGTGTTGGGGAAAATTTTATACTGCTATGGTGTACTTTAGGATTACATTAGTCTTCTCTGTGATAATTTTGTTTTTTTTTTTTTTTTGCTGCCATACATAATAGTATGGATATGTGATGTAAAAATTGCAATAAAAAGATTTTATAGAAGGTAGTTATATTGCATTGCATTTTCTTGAGGACAGGAGGAGAGGGCATACTCCTATCTAGTCTTTACTTAATTGTATTTAATATTCTACCCCATCCTTATGTTTCTCTTACTCTGTTTCCACCTGGATCATGGTTTCTTCGATTCCTTTTCCAAAACCCATTCTAGTAGCCCCCTCCATGGGTCTGCAGGTTTCTCTTAAGCCAAAAAGTAGTTATTCCCACTGATTTGATGTTTATGCCCCGTGTTTCCCCCTTTATCATTCCTTTTCACAATGATCCTTCTTCATCTCCTTGGTATGATTTTTGTGGTATGAAGTAAGAAAATGACTAACTTTCTTTGCACCTGTTGATATTTATTTTATTTGCATTTTGGTATGTTAATCATATAATCCTGCTGCAGCAGCTCTCCCATTTCAGCAGAGCCTCTGAGCACTGGCCAGTTGCATGATTTGCTCAAAATGTACACCATAGTTAAGAGACAGCTGACGTTCTCAAACACTGGACTACAAAAAGTAGCTTATTAGCAGCTCACAGACAGTCTCCTGCATAAATGCCAGACAAACAATTAATTTACAGTTGACAGCTTGACCTCCTTGTAGAATGGAGGCAATGCCCCTTTGCTACTGAACTCATCTCTAGCTTATTCTCAGCTGTCGCACTTCAAGCATCAAGTTGATTGTGCTATATCTTGAGCTGAATACAAACTGCTCATCTCCCATCCTGCATTCTGTTACTCTGCATATTCATTTATCAATTACCTTCTCCAGTGCTATCAGGCAATGTGTCAGAAGTTTGATACCTCTATACTGCCAAGAGTTGAGAATGCCCCCTATGTACTTGTACACAATGGCAGAAGAATCCTCATTTTCTATTCATATGGTATACATCCTTTTTATCCATACCTCTATGAACATCCCCTAGATAAAATTTGTCCCGTAACTCACGTAATATCTTGACATACCTGTCAGACCTCATCTGAGCCTGCTGCTTTCCTTGACTTCACAGTGTGTATCTGGAACATTGCAGCTTATGTAGGCTTTTCTTCATTCAGAATCTACTGACAACACTCCTTTTATCTGCATTTAATGCCCTGTGGACTGGTGCACAGGTTGTACTGGATTTTTCTGCCACAGGAAATACTTCCCTTCTCAAGATTCTTGCTGTGATCTTCCCTGCAGCTGTTGTTATGCAAACAGGCCTGAAGTTCTCCAGATATTTTTCCAGTTTACAACTTGTGAAAACTTGAGCAATTGCAGTCTTCTAGTTCTTTTGCCTAGGCCTCATGCCATATTACACATCCAGGAATTAACAAGTAGATTTTATGATTCATTAGACAGTCTGAAGTGTCTTCTAAGTTAAGAGGCAAATGTTAAGTTTCAAATGTTACATATCTTAATTTTTTTTCTACCTTCAGTAGAAGATTCTGGTTATTTTTTTTTTTTTATAATGTGGAGATATGGAAATCTAGTTAACCCCCTGGACATGTAATGTTGCATGAAGCCTGGGCAAATGATGCAATGCCCCCAGGGATTGATTGACATGCACATTAATATAACCCAAAGTTACACTCCTGTGTTTGTAGTCTATCTTTACTAGGATATTTTTTGTATTTATTTGTTTGATTTCTGCCTGTCACTGGGAGATGAAAGACTTTTTGGAATAAAAATGCATTACAGAATGAGTTTATTGTGAATATTGAGAAGTTATTGCCCTGCATGGGATATCAGTTGTCAGTCAGGATGGGAAGGTATTACACCTAAAGAACCTTCATATAATTTTTATGTACCCTTCTTACAATCTCCTTCTTTCTCAATCGGAAGCTGTCTTGCACTAAAAAAGTTGTTATGCACTTAAAAAAAGCACAATACACTTTGGTGGGCCAAGATTTTATTTAGCAGGACTATACATTCTAGCAGTGTATGCATCTGCACTAGTAGCATATCAGTAAGAGACATAGCCTGAAAAACTGCACACTTTGTTCTTTGAAAATATATCAGATGCTTGTGAATTGTGATTGCTGACTGACTTAGTTGTTAGATAAACAGCAGAGGTCGGTATACAGCAGCTATGCATTCAGACAGTGTTCCCTGAAGACTTTTTTTTTTCTTTAATCAAATTAAATAAATAGTGTTGATAAATCAGCCGCTAAGATCTCTTTTTAAGGCCAGATATATATTATGGACATCTTTATACTTTATCTGCATCTCATTAATGAGTAGGATAATACTTTATCTTCACTTTTTGCATGCTTTATGGACTGTTTTCTTTCATCACCGTATTACACTCATGCACTTTTATTCCAGAGCAGTTAGTACATTACAAGCTAACACTGCCAAATTAAATACGTTGGATTGATTTCTTTTAAGTTCCTACTAATCTATTTAATTTTTTTTCATTTGTAATATCCACAACCTTCATCTAGAGCTACAAGAACATCATCATTGTAACTAATATGTTTCTTAATGTTAATCTTGCAATGCCGCTCTGTATGTTATGCAAATAAAGGTTAATGCTGTTATTTTACATAATAATTTTGGTTGGATTTCTTTTAATTATGTGAAGCATTAGCATTGCAAACACATTTAAAAATGTTACAACTAAAAGTTACTTGTACATTTGCAAGAAATATGCACTTATAAACTTTAAATAATGCTGACAAATGTCACTTAGTAATGTTTTAGTAGCAGTATGCATGCCTTTTACTTTTATAAAATATGCTTCTAACAAGCAGATTCTTAGAAGAAAAAGAGACAGGTTGTCTTGTGTTTTGCATGGATTATTCTTGCTTGGTTAAATTTATATGACAAACGGCAATCCGTCCTTCAGATCTTCTTCCACATATCTCTCAAACCACTCCCAATCAATTTGTCTAATCAATCTTTGTCTTATCTGCCTGTCAACATGCAAGGAAGTAAAACAGATCAATAAGGAGATGTATAACACTCTAGTCATTTCCCCAAGGTAAATGAGAGGTCAGCAACCTTTTGCCCATCTCTAACTCAATTCATTATGCAGAGCAATAATAATCCTGAATCAATTGTGCCAAATTATGCTTCTAAGTCCTGTGTATTGTTGCCTTCAAAATAATCAAAAATATTTTTTCTAAGTGACTTTTTATGGATGGGTAAGTTGTTGTCATCATGAACTATTTATTTTAAATCATTTTGTACTATAGTAAGAAATATCTTGATCAATTATAAAATACAATAAATGCTTCCCTCTCAGTGCTGAAGTTGTCATGTTATAATCTGCATAATATGTGTTAAAGCCATCATAAATTGTGCCGTAATGAAAATGTGCACTGGGAATATGTACCTCATTATATAATTATTAATATGTTTTTGTTCCTGTAGCTGTCAAACTGAACTAACAAGACTGATGAGTTGAAATACCTACCAGTTCAGATGTTACATATCTGTAATTTGATGAATAATTTCATTGAACTGCATTATATTTCTAGCTCTATATACTCTAGACAAGACTTTTAAATGTGCTTCTGCTATTAAATTAATACTGCAGGAAAAATCTCAAATCTGCTAACATCACAGTGCCCAGTACTTCAATCCTTACAGATTATTTGACAGTACAGATTCATATACAGATACTGTGGAACAGTTAGCATGAAACTGGGCATTACAACAGCAGTGATGTTTTAGTGTTCTTCACACTGCAATAATATATTCATTTTGGCAATGTGATGTCTTGAACACTCATCTTGAAACTTATTTAATCTTAAAGAATAAGGTATTTAATTGATTATACTCAGATCTCAAAATATTTGATATAAGTATACATTTTTTCTCTTTTTCTCAATTGTCACCTGACCATAATTTAATTATTTTATTTCATTTATTTATTTATTTTATGTATGTATATATGCATTTATTTATTTATATTTATAGAACAAGTGAGTGTACTGGATCTAGGTTCCATTTTAGCTATGACACTGCTTCCTAATTTGTATAGAAAATGATGTTGTAAGAGTAAGCACAATGCAAAAAAAATGCAATGATAAGAATAGGGGATGCGCACGGGACTTAGTGAATAGCAGATGTACCCAAGAAAATTCTGCACAGTCTCATCCTGTTGCACCTGCAGTAATTTGGGAATTCATAATGGCTGCAATATTCTTGAGTTGGGTAGAATATCAAACCCAGCAGCTCACATAAATTAGGGAATGAATGTGGGTGGATGAATGAGGAACATGGCAGGAATAGAAGAAAGATTAGCTGGTAAAATGAAACTAATCAAGAATACTCTTGAGACCTTGACAAAACGCTACAACATCCAGTGGCCAACTTTGCTCACATCAAAGCGGCAACCTCAAGCCATGAAGCTCAGTTAAAGCGTCTTCAGAACTTATTTAGCTCATAACAAAAGGACATTGACACTAATCATGGCCACTTGTATCTTCTGGGGATTATCAGTGCTCAAACGAGATCCCCACCTGTGCACGGCATGGTTGGAAATGTTTCCAGTCTTGGGACTTCACCTTTTTCTGCAACAGTTTCTTCCTTCAGTTATAGAGTTTATTAATGATGGGGAACCACTAGACTGGCTTCCTTTTTTTGGAGGAGAGCATCTTGGTTCTTTTGGGTAAGGCTAGTTCCATGCATTTATGTGTGTGTTCGTACAGTGCATTGATGTATGATTCTGCAGTCATGCATCTATTTTCCATTGGCATGGGTGCCATGAAGTTGGCTACCTCTGTTTTTAGTAGTCCAAAGTCAGCTGTGGAGAAGATTTTTATGGTGTATACCTTTGTGGGGGTTGTGAGTGAGATGTGGATTTCCACCATGATTAGTTTGGGGTTGGATCTAACCAGGGAGGAACTGACTATTGGTGTAGAGCTGTGGTTGCCCATGTTAGTAATAATCAGGTGAAGGATGTTTCCTCTATTGGGGGTAAGAATGAGCTGGTCCAGGGCATTGGAACTGATGATTTCCAGGAAGCTTTGGGCCAGTGCAGTGATCACTTTTGCCAACAAATATGGGACCCAGGTGGTTTGGGAAATCTGCGTCATTAGAAAGGCAATTGAATTGGAAAACGCATCATATAAAGGGGCACTTTGGAAAAGACTGTGGAAGCCCAGTACCAAAGATATAGTAGGAGGCCTAAGATAAAATCTTCAGTGGACTCTGGCAAGTTTTTGTTTCCTTTTGGTTATTTGGACATGTGTAAACATTGAACAAAAGTCTTTCCTCTGCAATAAACTGCTCTGGTAGGAATATCATGAACTACAGGGCTTTATTTTTAAGAATAAAATTGCAGAATTGACTAAGTGTGATGAATGTCTTGGGTTAATTAACACATTAATTAACTAAATGTAAAGAATGTCTTAGGTTAACTAAGCATTATAATTTTAATATACATTAGTAAAAAAGGCAACCTCAAAGTTTGCTACATATATATAGAAACAATGGGAGCCCCCTCTCAAGGAGCTTTAACAGTTTTTGAAAAATGGTCTACAGTCATAGCTATCCCAGTAGCGGAGACAACTTGGCAAACATTTCTTAGATTTAAGATTCTCCCCTATATGTCTGCTATACGTCAGTTCACAATTCTCAGACTAATGCATCAGTGGCACCTCCATCCAGTAAGACATTTCACGAGACAACTAGCTTCAGAATCTACCAGCTGTTTATCCTCCCGCATACTAAATTATGTCCACATGATCCAATCCTGTCCCATTCTGTACTCCATGTGGTCATCCCTAAATGAAGCTTGTCAATGAGCAACAGGCTTTACCTGATCAGTCAGATCCAAGCTTTTGGTTATTTGGAGGCATCAGAGACAATACAGACGCAAATTCTCCATTAATAAAGTGGACTAGATTGATTTACTGTTCCTTCATTAGCTTTATTTTCAATTATTGCAAGTAAGTATCAGACCAGTGGACTGCAGAATTTTTGCATTGTATATCCAGGCTCTCTAACTTGTTTCTTCCAAACACTGACACGGTAGCCTGGAATTCATGGTGATTTATTTATATACGCACTTTCTTTTCCTTCAATGTTTGCAGTAATATAGATTGGTTGGAGAATTAAACTCATAATTAAGTTAATTTCTTAAGTATTTGTTTAACTCATGTTGTCTTTGTATTTGATAGCATATTACGGATAAAATTAATCCTTATGATTCATAAGTTTTCATAATAAAAAAAAAAATCAGATTTGTTATGTAGCATCTCTCACACATCAAGGAACAGACTCTCTCCAAGTTAAGCAGTACAATAAACTGCCACCTTTCAAAATATTGGATGGTACCCACAAATTCACCCCATGTTTGACTTACCTAGCCTTCGTAGCAAAAGGGAGGGGTACAGCCTGAGGGTGGGTGCTGGCAATGTGTAGATGGTGGCAAGATTCAGTTGACTTGAAATTCCTAAATTCTTGTGCATCTTGTGAATTTTTATTTTATTTATTTATTTTATTTTACATTTGTTGACCGGGCTAGTCTAGCTGGAGATATTTCCATTTTCAGTAGAGGCCCGGGGAGAAAAGCTCCACAGAGAATACAATAAAGGAAAACATACTTGTGTTTTAAGGAAAGTTTGCAGAGACAAAAACTAACAACTCTACAGTTACTTATTATTACTAAGTGAGTTAATTACTGACTCACACAGTCCACAAAGTAAAACAAAAAATACCTATACAAACATAAAATACTAAGTATGATAAAGATATTAAATGAAATAATTACTACCACACACAGTTAAAGTCCAAAGACATTAAATAAAGTTAAAAATGCTTTGTAAGATATTGATACAGGTAGGAAGTAAGAGAAAAGAGAGCTAAGAATAAGGGAAATTAGAAGTGATTAGTTATAGAAAGGAGAGCAAGTAAGTAGGTAAGAAGTAGGAGATAGTTTTGAAGTAGAGTATAAGTAGTGGAAAGTTAATCAGGTTTACTACAGGTGCACAGCCAGTGATTTTGGAAGTGCAGTTTAATGTTTTGTTTGAAAAGAGGTAATGATGTAATCTTTGTTATGTTGCTAGGAAGTAAATTCCATTTTGTACCTACTGAATTGGTAAAAAGGGAGTCACCAGCAGTGTTATTTGATTTTATAGAACTAGCCAATAGTTTACTGGAGGAGCGAAGAGAGTTAAGATTATTATAGGGGATTATGAGTTGAGAGAGTATGGGGGTGTTCATAGGTTGGTACAGAATTTTATGGGCAATAGTGAGTTGTTGGATTGCAAGATAGTTTTGAAATTCTGGCCAGCCTAGTGGTTTCAGGTTGAGACAGTGATGTGTTCTGTAGGGGTTCCCTGTAGCGAAGCAAGCAATGTTATTGTAGCAGGTAGCCAATTTAGTAAGGTTGTTTTTCTTAAGGTTGGTGAAAATGGGAGAAGCATAGAGAAGAGTGGAAAGCAGATGGGAGTGAGCAATCCTAGTTCTAGAGGAAGGTGTTAGAAATGGTCTAATACGATATAAGGATCCTATTTTCCTATTGACAAGTTTTATGGAGTTGTTAATGTGTTGGTTGAAAGAGAAATTATTATCAATTGTAATACCTAACAGTTTAGTGGTAGAGTCAGGAGAGATGATAGTGGCATTTTTAGAGGAGATGGTGAAGTTTAAAGGGGGGGTCCTGGATGTGGGGGTGAAGAGGAGGAGTTTAGTTTTTTAGCATTTAGTAAGAGGAATCGACTAGAGAACCATGTTTCGACGGTATTAAAGACTTTTTGAGTATGAGATCTAAGTTCTGAGGTGGATGATGCAGAGCAGATGAGTGTAGAATCATCAGCATATTGAATACAAGTAGCATGAGGGATTATATTTTGGAGATCATTAATGAAGAGGGAAAAGAGGAGTGGGCTGAGAATAGAGCCTTGAGGAACTCCGATAGAAACAGGCAAAAGAGAAGAGATGTGGTTATTCCAGAGAACAGCTTGTTTTCTGTTAGTGAGATAAGAAGTAAACCATCTAATGGCAGGGATATCAAAAGATAGGGATTCAAGAGTATTGATTAATAAAGAGTGGTTAACCATATCGAATGCTTTGGAGAGGTCAATGAAGATGGCAGAAGAGAGTAGGTTGTTGTTACGGTTCCGGTTAATAGTGTCTACAAAGGAAAGGAGGGCAGTAGTAGTACTATGATATGGTCTGAAGCCATATTGACAGTTGGCTATGATGTTGTGGAGAGAGAGGTGTTGTACAAGCTGATGGTGTATACATTTCTCCATTATTTTGGCCAACGGAGAAAGGAGAGCAATAGGTCTATAGTTAGAGTAGTCAATGGAGTTACCACCTTTATGGAGTGGGATAATGTGAGAGACCTTCCATAAATCAGGGATGATACCTTCTTTGATTGTCCTATTTATGAGAATAGAAATAGGATATGCGATAGCCTTGGCAGCTTTTTGTAGAAAGAGTGAAGGTAATTTGTCAGCAGAGTGGGTACAAGGTTTTAGTTTGAGAAGGAGTCTGTGTATGTAAGATGTAGCGATAGGATGTAGAGAGAATTTAAAGGCAGAGTTTATAAGGTTACATGTTGGGCGTGAGTTATTAGCGTTCAATTGATTAGCAAGAGCTTGTATAGTTTCAGTGAAAAAAGAGTTGAAAGCATCTGCAGTTTGTTGAGGGGTATCAGGATCAGCATTAAGTGGGGAAGGTGTTTTAGAACTTCCTGGGGAGAGGAGTCTATTGACTGAAGACCAGAAAAGTTTTGAATTATTAAGGTGAGTTTGTTGTAGATTGAAGTAGAATTTCTTTTTATCAGCTATTATTGCCTTTTTGGTTAGATTTCTAAGCTGGCGGAAGTGTAGAAGATCAGGGTTATTTCTGTGTGATCTCCATGCGGCCCAGACTTTATTTCTAGTGAGAATAAGTTTTTTGGTATCATGGGAGAGCCAGGGGGCAGCATTAGATTTAATTCTAATGCTACGTTCAGGAGCATGTAAGTCAAGAATGGATAAAAAAGTAGAGTTAAAGTATATTACTGCATTTTCAAGAGGGAGTGTTTTTAAGGGGTTCCAATTACATGCACTAAGTTCAGACTGAAACAGTTCTGGATTGAAGTGTTTGATGGTGCGTATGTTTCTTGTAATGCAGGGGTTTACACAATCAGCCTTTTCCCTTGTTATGAATGTTAAGGAGTGATCGCTAACATCATCTGGCAAAGTTCCTACTTTGTAACTATCTTTGACTTTATTTATAAGAATCCAGTCTAAAATGCTTTCTCTATTACTATGTTTGTTGAGCCTAGTAGTTGAAGTAATGGTTTGGATAAAACCATGGAGGTTGATATGAGAAGAAGGATTATCAGCAGTAATGCTATTCCAGTCTATGTTCAGGTCACCTAGGATGATAGTTTCTTGGGGATATGTGGCAGATATCCAGCTAAGGTAATTTTCGAGGATTGGTATGTTATTACCAGGTGGTAGGTATATACATATAATATAAAGGGATTTTTGGAATTTAATTGGAGTTTTGAAATGATTGCTTCTACCTTGCTATCTTGAGTTGGAGATGCAGGAAGGGTAGTAATATTTAGATGATTTTATAAAGAATTGCAACTCCACCACCTTTACGGTTGGGACGGTCAAGTCTTACCATATTGTAGCCTTGGGGAGTAATCTCAGTGTCTTTAGTGGAGGGCTTTAGCCAGGTCTCAGAGATGCAGAGAATGTCAAATGAGTGTATATGAAGGAGGGAATGCACGTAGGGTATTTTGTTGTTTATGCTTTGGGTATTAAGATGTCCTATTAGGAAGGTATTATTGAGTTTGGGTATGGACATTAGGGGAGAGGAGAAAGTTGGACCAGGGTTAGGGTGGATATCTCCAGCTTGAAGGTTAAGAATGATAAATTTCATAGTGAGGTTCCATTTTAGAAAGGTTAGAAATTTAGTTTTGTTATCAGAAGGCAAGACATATTTGAGATGTGACAGTCTGTGGAATCTAGGTAGTTGATAGTTAGGGGTAGAAGAAGTATATGGATATGAATTTAGAGGATTGAGCAATGTTGTAGTGTGTTTATGTGGATTGAAAGGTTGGACATACAATGGTTTCTCATAGAGGGATAGGAGGTAAATTGAGCATAGGGTGGAAACTAGTAGGGTAGAGAGTACAATCTGGGTTGGCAGGTATGGAGCCATAGAAGAAGTAAGAGTGTTTGTGAAAGGTAAGAGAAGTATGAGAGGATGAAGTAAAAAGGTGTATTTTATTGTAGAGTAGAAGTATAGAACAATGTATGAAAGAAAAGAGAGGATAAGTGTAAAACAGAGATAGGAGTAAAATAAAAGAGGTAAGTCTTAGTGTAAAAGGAGTATAATAAGGAGGTGTAAGTGGAAGAAATAAAGAGTAGAAATAGATAGAATAAGTGTGAGTATATGGCTAAGAAAGGGTAATGGTGGGTGTGGTAGGAAGTTAGAGTGGGAAGGAGGAGGATTGGAAGATTAGAGTAGGGGGTGTGTCCAGGGAGCTTTACGTTTAGGACCCCTGGGGGTGGGTGGGAATTGGGGGTAGGGAGGGGAGCGGAGTGAGCCCGCAGGGCGAACGGAGCGGGTAGAAACAGGTAGTCAGATAGTTTGACAAGAAACAATCAGCAGAGCTAGATACTGAGGATAAGATTGGTAGTGAGGAGTAGGTAAGAGCAGAGATAAGTAAGGAGTCTGAGATGGAGAAGGTGGTTACAGACAGTAGTAATAAGGGTAAGGAGAGAGTATAAGGTAAGGTCTGGGAGGTCCAAAAGTTAGTTAAGGAAACAAGAGAGCAGAAGGTAAAACAAGAGGTGAAAGCTGGTAAAGGGTGCCACCTAGTGGCCGGGTCCGCTATTGCAGGTGAGTTAGAGGGGGAGTAAGCTAGTTATAGAACGGGAGGGGGTGACTGCAAGAAATAGGAGTTGTAGTGAAGGTAAGGAGGCAGGTGATAGTAGTGCAAGGGGGGGGGTAGAGACTGCTGGCTGTCCTGGCCTAATGCCTAAGTTATATCCCTTAAAGGGTGTGGTACAAAGGTATACAATAGTTTACAATGTCCTTAGCAGGTTATGGAGACCAGTGACATACTTTCCTATTTTTCTTGAAACAGGATGCAGGGAAATTAAGCTGTTAGATGCCACTGAAGTGATTCTGATAGGATTCTTTCCACAGGCAAGTTGGTTTCAAGAGACTAGTGCAGGTAATAGCACAGGAGGAATATGGAACTGAGAGGAGGGAGAAGAGACAAAGTGGTGTAGGGGAGGAAAAAAAAAAGAGTTAGCAATTGTCAAGGTAGGACTGGTACTACTTCACAGTAGAAAACAAACACAGACATAGATAGCAAGCAAATACATATTCCCTTAGGAGTAGCAGCAATAGATGTAACATTTAAACCAACAGTTCAGCAAATTAATATTGTAGCATGTCACAGCAGATAGCATAGACACAAAACATATAAAGCAAGCATGTAAATATTCCCTTAGAAATAGCAGCAGTAGTTATTACATTTAAACCAGCCATACAGCACATTAATACTAAAACAGGACACTGTTTCCAGGCTCAGTAGGACTATCATCTACATGTAGGATATCAGCTATAAAGCATACTCTATTTATTAATAGCAATCTTAAAATCAGCAGTTATAAAACAAGAATAATATAGCTAGGCTTTGTTGATAGGTTCAGCAAATCATTTATCATATTTGATACATAATCTATAATAAGAAGGTTACTACAGTAAAATACAATACAGTAGATAAAGTCCGGGATAGGACAGTGCCAGACTATAGAGGTATAGGATGCAGCAATAAAGTAAGGACAACACCATGAGGAGTCTCTGCTAGGTTGCTTGGTCCCTTAAAAGCTAAAAGAAGCACTAAAGTTAAAATGCGAGTATGCCAGCAGTAGCGGTTCAGCTCTAGGAACCAATCCAACTATTCAGAGCAATTATGAGACCAGCTGTATATAAAAATAAGAAAAGTTAACTTCAAACTGTTTTATTTGGAGAGAGCAGGGCAAACGACACGTTCAGAGTGTCTCGGCTTAGCTAGCGCATTATCAAAAGCCGTTTGCTGGTTTAGCACAGGCAGTTTAGTGTAAGCGTACTCAGAAAGGCTCCACATGGGAGGCGCCTCTCCAAAAACCTTCCATGGGCTAAGAACAGTCAGCGTAACCACCACAAGCAGTTTTCACATTCACTGCGAGCAGTTAGCGTCAGATATACTCGGAAGGGCTTCCTGTGAGTGGCGTTGGACCCAATAACCTTAAACTGGCTTAAATAGTAAAAAAAGTCGTTAATACGGCTAAACCAAGCATTTAACTATAGGCGAAGTCAAATATGGCTCCACGCAGGATGCGTTGTACTGAAAAAAGCCTTTTTCACGTGTACAGTAAGGAGTTAAGTTCAACCATCAACTAGGGCTCTTAGAGATTAGCGTTGTACTAAAAGCCTTAAATTGGCTAGATCAAATAATTAAATATAAACAAAGCCGTTTACACGGCTAAAACATACATTTAACTGTGGGCATAAGCAATAGTAGCTCCTTGAGATAGGCAAAAAGCCTTTAAGAGGCGTAGATAAAGTAACTAAATACAAACAGAGTCGTTTACACGGCTAAAAACATACATTTAACTGTGGGCATATGCAGTAGTGGCTCCTTGAGATTAGCGTTGTTCAAAAGCCTTTAACAGGCATAGTTCAGATAACAAATTACAAGAAAGCCGTTTACACGGTTAAACCATATGTTTAGCTTTGGGCATACGCAATAGTGGCTCCACGTGGGAGGCAAAGAGCTAAAAAGCCCATTATGGAGCAGAAAGCAGGTCACTGAGTACAGGACGCTCAGAAATGCTTCCGCAAGGGTTACAGACTACAGATATGCAGCAACAGAATTAAAAAGCAATTTTCAAAGAGTATAACAACTAAAGGCACACAGTTACTAAATGCAATATTTTGGGAAGAGGTAACAACATTCAACAGCTAACATATAAAGAAGTATAATAACTTCTTTTTTGAATTTTGAATTTTGTGAATCCTACAGTCAGTGGGACGAGTGATGGAGCTGGCAGATTTGCAGTGAAAACATTTGAATTCCTTACTGTAGAGAAAAACATAAAATATGTGTGATTTTTACTTCTAATGTAATATCAACTCTATATAGATATATTCTGGGCTTGTGTTACATTCCTATACCTTGAAAATAGCAGCACTGCTCAATCTCAGCCTTCATACAGGTTTTGTACCAAGGGAATGGAGAACAGCTACAGTCATTCTCCTGCATAAGGAAGGACCTTCAACACACCCAGTCAATTACAGACTCATAAGTCTGAACAGCCTCATATGCAAAACCATGAAAAGTCTTATGGAATTAATCAGTCAGGAAATAGGAAACCGCCAGACACTAGACACATCTCAGTTTTGATTCATCAAGGGCAGGTCGTGCTTACTCAACTTAGTGGATTTTTTTTTGAAAATGTCACCAAAGTAATGGATGAAGGCAAAATGGTACATACCACCTACCTTGACATTGCCAAAGCTTGTCATACAATTTCTCACTCAGGCATAGTAGAAAAGCTAAATAAACTGTTTTCCACCCATTAGACTACCAGTTGGCTCACACACAGGATACATGAAATTAAAATGGGGTTCTCCTTCCACAAAGTTACAAGTCACTAGTGGAGTACGTCAGGGTTCTGTACTCAGTCATCTCCTGTTTGCCATCTATTTTTCTGAAACATAGCAAATACCAAAGGGCTCTGGTTGGCTACGTTTGCTGATGACTCAAAGCTAGGAGCAGTCACTGCATCTCCAAATAACTTTGCATCCCGGAGGAAGGTTTGTCCCACATAAATAGCTGGTGCCAAAATCTTGCACTGAAACTAAATGCCAAAAAATGCCTTATTGTATCCTTTAGAAAGTCATTTATCTCAGGAGACTACCACATTGACAAAATATCCTAAGGGTTGACCCAGTTATTCAGGAATTGGGTAATTATGGGGACAATGTCCTTACTGTTTGACCAACATGTGTCTACTGTTGTAAGAAAATCATTCTATTTTGCACAGCTTATAAACAAAGGGGTTGTGTTTAGATTTCATTTCCCCCCTTTACTCAGCCCTCATTAGGCCAGTCTTTGAATATAATGCCCCCTTTAGCAGCTATCTGTCTAGACACATGCAACAACTAGGAAACCGACTGAGATACCTTACAAGGTACTAAACAACATGTCCTACATGGACCGACTCAAAGCCTTGTAATTCTACTCGGTATTTTCCAAACTGCTGAAAGGTGACCTGTGCCTGGCATACAAGTTATCCTCTGACCCAACACTTATGGATTTACTGCACAAAAGCAAGCCACATGGCATCAGAAATACTTTGTCTAGGGATTTAAATCTCCTTAGTAACATCAACAGAACTATTCAGTGTAACCAGTATATCTTGCTGAGGTTACCACTGCTCTGGACCAAACACCTATCCACATAAAACCAAGTTCATCCCTGTCCATATTCAAGTAAGCTTGGATGTATGGAAGGGAAACAGAACATTTACCCCAGAACTGCCCCCTGTACTGCTAATGGACAGAATCAGTGGTTAAATATTTTATCACACACATGGGTACCCTCGGATTATCTGTAGTGTGATACCAATTATTCTCATTAGAGGTAATATATAATTATCGACCATGGGATTGGTAAGGACAGTCTCCAACCAAATGAGATAGGCTAGTTTGAGCACAAAAAGGTAAACTGGCTAGGCTTAAAATGGCCTGTAAGGGCAGCTAGCCTGGTACTTGCCTGTAATTCTCTAACAAGTCATACACCTATCTTCACTGAAAAGGAATACACTGCCATTTATTATCCTTGTATATTTTAATGGTCGTGTATTTAGATTGTTGCTGTCTATAAGTACACGATAACATCTCAGTAAGTGTTTAGCAATTTATAGTAAATTGGGGATGGGGTAAGTAATGGATATTAAGCTTTATTTGTGTTTTCAAGTGTAATGCCCACCTTAGCTAAGCATTTCACGTACTTAAAATATAACTTTTTGGAACATATAGTTTCTTTAGTTATGTTATATACAATTGTAAATACATCATTGCCTTTATATCAGTTTATCTTTTTGAGAAAAATGAAAACAGGTAAGTTAGTACAAATCAAACATAAGGGCACTTCCGCTAATAATTTTGAGTTTTATGAAATGTAGTGAAACTATAAGAATTCTGCGCATGTTTGATTTTCATTTGCTTAATAAAATAGACCCAAAAACGTCTGAAAAAAGGGAGATGCAGATGAGTCCTGTTTCATTCAATTATTGGTGCCAACAGTATGTTTGTTATGTAGTGATGTTTTGTGTGTGCTAGACAGCTTCAAGAATCGTGTGATGAGGATGAGTCAGACAATTGTATGAAGGGATTAATCTAGCCTGAAAATAGGGACATGCATCCAAATATAGGTACATCATTTGCAGGGTTAAATCAGACTTTAAAATAGGAACGCTCCTTAAAATAGGGACAGTTGAGAGGTGGTCTTTGTGTGTACATGAAAAGTAAGTCTGATTCCTTCACCTTCTCTTCCTCCTCCTACATTACCCAGCTGCCTTCTCAGTGGTGCAATTTATTAGCAGACCCCAGATTCATCTCAGTCCCAGTATGAACTTTGTCCATTTGTGCCACATAATATGCTAGTTGAAAAAAAAAAAGTGATATTGCTGCCTTTCATAACATATATGGCCATTTTGTATGCCACTTAGTACATAATATTACTATATCTAAGGTGAGAATGATAAATCAGTTAATTTCCGCAGATCTAAAGATAGTTGGGCATACCCAGTATACCTTTAATTAGTCAACAAAATATTCTCTTAATTAGGTATGAATTTCATGAGTTCAAAAACAAATCTATGGATTCCATTCTCAACCTTTCGAGTTAAAGTTCGGAGGTACACATAGCAACAAATTTTAAAGAAAATGAAGAGAGGAAACTAACCTAACCCTTCTGTCCCTCAACACACACACACACACACACACACACACACACACACACACACACACACACAATCATAGGTGTGTACTAGGCTAATGGCCCTGGAGCCTTTACAAGCTTAGCCCATAGGATTACCCTGGCATCATGCCATCCAACCTTAGTTACCAGTGCCTCTGTCGAGTAGAGCCACTGGAGTGATCCCTGGGGTGAATTTTCTATTTCCCATCCACTCATCAAGATTTCTCTTGAAGAGGGACAGTGAAGTGCTCTGTTTGACATGTATAGGAAGTCTATTCCATAGCATGGGCAGTCTCTGGGTTATGAACCTGTTCCTCCAGCTTGTTCTGTTGATTGTGGTAACGAAATTGAGGTCTCTGAAGCATGTGGTGTGGAGGGACTGTGATTTCTTTAGATGTATTATTTCTAACAGACCTGGGTCAGACATAGATCGCCTCTAAGTAGGCGATATGAGACAGAGAATAGTTTTTTGAGTCTGTCCATATAGGACAAGTGTTTAAGGCCTAGGATCCTCTTTGTGAGGTACTTTTGCGGCCTCTCCAGTTGTTGTAGGTGTCTAGTGAGGTACATGCCAAATGTGGCATTGTATTCGATGATTGACATAATGAGGGAAGAGTAGAAGGAGAAATTACCTCTTTCTTCCTGGATGCAAAACCCTTATTAATGAGATGTGCCACATAGAAGGACTTTCTGACCACAGTGGCAATGTGGTGATGAAAAGAGGGGTTGCTGTCAGCCTTTGTTTCCAGATCTCTTATAACGTCTTCTGTGTTCAGTGGACTACCATTGATGTGGTAATTCATGGGAAACCAGGAAGGGTAGGGGAAAATACATCAAACATTGCACTCTTCACATAAGTAACACCAGCATTATCCCACTATGCTAACTTAAAAGTAAGCATAGTAACTGCATCTGTTTTTTATACTACAGTTAAAAGTGTTGATAGTGTTCCACTTCGGGGAAGACCATTTCAGGACAGATAGGAAGAACATTCAATGACCCCAAGTAGAATTTTAACACAGGTGAGTCTGAATCACTCAGAAAGTTACTACAGCAACAGGTTTGGCATCACAGTACAGTTGTAGTACTGTAAGAAGTGTTAAACTCTAATGTCTGTCATTATTAACTGATTTCAGTTGTCCATGATGTACAAGGGAGGGAAAAAGGAAACATATTGGGACACACAAACGTGTATACACACACACACACACACAAACACACACACACTCTCCATACCCCATACCTGTCCCTATGTTGAGAGAGTGAGTGCGTGTCTGTGTGTATATCATGTGTGGGAGAGTGAATGGGGGTGTACCTCTCCTAACATAATGCAGATGCTACCACTATAAAATACCACAGGAAGTGTTAATCTGTACCTACGGTCATTAACGGTGATTCACAGCCATGCAAATTAGCATGTAATGACATCTTTCCTCATTGCAGCTAATTTGTCTTTAATAGACTAGTAGTACATAATGCAAACAGGGTATTTTACAATGGCCCTTAAAGTGAGTGCTACGGGTTCTTTTTGAATCCTTGGGATAGTAAAGCACTGCAGTGATTATCCATGACAAAAAGGAGTGGGAGTCCATTCTATTTCTTTTTGGTGCAATAGAAGATAATACTGTACTTGAGTGGAATAACTTATTTTTGTATCTCTAGCTGCAGAGTGTAGTAAAGCTTGTTAGCATTTTTTGTAGGTCTGTAGCATTATTGCTAGTTTCAAGAAGAAATATATGCATACATCATCATTATGCTGAAACTTCTAAGGTCACTACTGAAGTCATTATCAAAAGGAGAAAGGGGGACAGGCACTAAACCCTGCAGCACCCCAGCATTTAAAGTGCCTGTTTCAGTAAGTTAGTTATCTGCATATACATGTGAAGTTGTGTTTACAAGGTAACCATGGAACCATTTAATGGTCCACTTAACCCACAAACTCCAAGTCCATTCGCCTTACAACACTTGATGCACAAAGGCTGAAAATCAAAATCCCTAACCTCCATGCCTGGCTCTCCCATAACCACACCGACATTACTGCCATTTCTGAAACCTGGCAGAAAACCTATATAAAAGATAGCAAAATCCTACCACCAGGTTTCTAAAGCATTCGCAATGACAGAACCCACAAAAAAAGGAGGTGGAGTAGCAATAATCTACCCCACCTCTCATACCATAACTCCCTACTCCAATAAAATACCAACCTTTGCCAATGGTGAAATTATAATAGGTTTATTAAAAATAAACAACCACAAGTCCATATGTATTGCTGCCCTCAATATTCCCCCTGGTGATAATATCAAAACTCTTGAAAACATCCTGTCCTGGTTCTCCTCCAATGTAAAAAATGAAACCTATATACTCGGTGATACCAACATCAACTGGAATACTAGTAACTCTGATGCCCCATCCCACACAATTAACCTGTACAACTTCTCCCAAATAATACAATCTCCAACCAGACCACATAAAGATGGTACCTCTGGTACCATCATTGGCTGGATCCTAACAACACACCCAAACCTTATCACCAAATTCGGAACATTACCTGATCTTCTCAATGATCACCTACCAGCCATCGCTGACTGTCTCCCATCTCCACTGCATAAAAAACACCACTACATCCAAACCCACAACCTCTCCTCTTTCAACCCTCTAATCTTCTCTAAATGCTTAAAGCATACTGACTGGTCCCCTCTAAAAACCATTCCTCTAGATGATGCCATTTCCTACTTTAACCACTCATTCCTAACCCTTCTCAATCAGTAAGCCCCCTTCGAACCAAATCCATCAAAACCAATGCCTGCCCATGGTTATCAAAACATACTAAACTAACCTTGCACAAAAGGGCAAAATATGGAAACAATATCAAAAACATAAAAACCCTAACACCCTCCTAGAGTATAAGCAACTACAAAACTCCACAAAAAATTAATTAAATTCCACAAAGCCCACTATTCCTAACTCCAGTCCTTGCACTCAACAAAACCCCCAAAATTCTGGGACTACATCTCATCCATGCTGCATCCTGGCAACAAAGAAAACCCCTGCCCAGACCCCAATCTCTCCAACCTTGAAACAGCCAGCCAGTTCAACTCATTCTTTATAGACTGCATAGCTAAACTATCAGCCTCCTTCCCACCCCCCCTCCTCCACCATCATGCCCTGCTGCCCAAACTACCACCCCAGTCATCAACCTTCCTCCACATCCTTCTGCCTCAAGCCCATCCACTCAAGCACTATAAAAAGACTTCTCCTCAAACTCAAACCCTGTTGCAATGCACCCGACAACCTTTCACCCACCTTCCTCAAACAAACTGCAGACAGCATTGCCTATCCCATCTCTATTATTATGAATAGATCCATACAAGAATCATACATCCCTTCTATCTGGCACCATGCTTACAACATCCCCCTCCACAAATGTGGCAAAAATACCGATACCACCTTCAGGCCTATTGCCATCCTTTCCCCTCTTTCTAAAATACTAGAGAAAACAATACAAGCACAATTCATGGCACACCTAACACTAAACAATCTCCTCTCCCCTACCCAACACAGCTTCTGCCCTGGCCACAGCACCATGACTGCCCTTCTTTCCTTTCTTGAAACCATAAACCTCAAATGCATCTCAGTCTAGTTCATATCCACACTATCCTTAGATCTGTCAAAGGCCTTTGACACCATCTCACACACCCTACTTATATCCCAACTCTCCACCCTACACCTCTCTCCCACCACCGCCTGGCTTTACAGCTACTTGTCCAACCACCAACAAGCTGTCCAATAGAAAACTTCAACCTCCCCCTTCCTTCCCACACCCACAGGTGTCCCACAAGGTTTTGTTCATGGCCCTCTTCTATTCAACCTATTCATTAACAACTTTCACCACTCCATCCCAGACTCATCTATCA
Source organism: Protopterus annectens (assembly GCF_019279795.1). Lineage (NCBI taxonomy): Eukaryota > Metazoa > Chordata > Ceratodontiformes > Protopteridae > Protopterus > Protopterus annectens. The sequence continues at coordinate 310,931,089 of NC_056749.1, read as the reverse complement.
TTCATTATACAGATGACTCAACAATCATCTGCTCAGCCTTCTCCCCCTCTGAGCTCCTAGCAAACACCCAACTAGCCTTCTCCAAAACAGAAACCTGGATGCAGTCTAACCGTCTGACACTAAATGCAAATAAAAAAAACTAATGTTTTTTTCCCCTAACAAAAACTCGATTGACAAATCCACATTCACCATACAGAGCCAAAACAACACCCTCCTTGAAATTGTTCCCAACGCCAAGTTTCTTGGCATCATTATTGATGAAGAACTAAAATTTGACACCCACACCCACTCCATAATTAAGAAAATCCACCAAAAGTTAGGTCTCCTGTACAGGCACAAATACTTCCTAAGCCCTTCTACCCATCAAACTCTTGCATCCGCCTTCCTACTCCCCTCCCTTATGTACGGTGCCCCTCTTTTCACCAGTTTCCATCTTGGCCTTCATTCCAAACTTGAATCCTGCTACCACAAGATCTCCAAATTTGCAACCAATTCAAAAAAACTCATCCCACCACTGCCACTCCCTCCTCAGCTGGCTTGAACTACCCAACTACCTCAGTTACCGGCAACTCACCATTGTCCACAAGCTTATCTTTAAACCTACCAACTGCCCAGCTCTCGCTACTTCCTTAAAACCTTACATTCCCAACCGCTCACTTAGATCCAAAAAACAAAATCTCCTTCAGGTCCACAAACCTGCACGACCTCCTGGCCATCTACTGCTGTCCCACTCCTTAGCTAAACAGTGGAACTCTCTCCCCACACACCTACACAACCAAACTAACCATACAAATTTCAAATCTCAGCTGCTACTTTCATCTTTCTTCCAGATGGGAATTTCCTTGCCACACTCCAACTTAAACGCCTCCCCCTAACTCATCCAACTACCTCTACTATTACTTCACCCCACCCAAAACAATCCCTCCCCTACTAAAAACTAATTTTCTCTCTAATACCTATAGTACTATACTCTCCAGTCTCAAGTATACTATTGCCCTCTCCATGCATAATATTTTTTAACCTACTAAAGGCTAGTAGCTATATATATTTGAAATGTTAAACCTACACTTGAGTTTATAACAAAAATATTCACTTTATGTAAATGTTGAAATTTCTGTATTAAATTATGTCTTTTCATTTTTGTAACATTGTGACAAGCCAACTGTAAATATCATGGATCTTATCTATAAATGTTTAATTAGCTGTATGAACTATGTCCTTTTGTTTCATGTGAAATGTAACTTGCAATGATTGTGGAGGTTTCTCCCCGGACCTCCATTGAAAATGGGCTCTTCTTGGCCCAGTGGACTTCCCCAGTCATCAAACTTAAATAAATAAATAATTGGCCTAGTTTTACCTTTTTAGTTTCTACAAAATAAGACCATGGTTTATAGTTTCAAATACTCTTGTCATACCACAATATTTATTTATTTAAATCCTTCATGTTTTTAAATATGGTGTTTGGATTGTGTTAGAATTGTTGTACTGACCAAGTAAAAAAAAAACAGGTTTTACATTACAAAAAGACCATATTTTAATCATATTATCAAATAACTTGTAAACTAGTTTTCAAATATTTTTGTTTAGGGTTTTATGTCTGTAATAGTCATAAAGACTGATAGTATAATGGTCTGCTTGACTGCAGTAGGAAAGAAAGCAGAGGATATGAAAAGATTAAGAATGTGAATAAGTGGCTTAGAATTTAGGTAGCAGCCATCCTAAGAAAGGGAGGATGTAACTGTGAAAAACTTTCTCCTGTTTTCTGATTTATGTCTATAAGGCTATTTTTGGTTTTCTTTATTGTTAGTTGTTTGAAGTAAACAGTTGGATTGTATACGGAAAGAGTGTAAAGTTACTTATTGAATTCATATCTGTGAGAGTCAGTGGTCGAAGTGCGAATTTTCTGATAATAATAATCTTATGTTGTAAGTAGAAATTGTTTGTAGTTATTTGCAAATGTTTTTATCTTTGTTTGGACTTTTATCTTTGGGCTTAGTGGGTCTGTAATACAGGCTGCTTGGTGTTTTAATTCCTTCCAGTACTGGTTGGCACAAGAAAAAATTTGTTGTATTGTAACTTAGGAAATTGCAGTGCTTCTGTAAGAAAATACAGATTTCCTCCTGTATGAGTAACTAACAAGATAATGTCACAATAAATGTTTCTGGTGAAAGTTATTCTTTGACTTTTTACCAATTTCAGTCAATATTTTCAAATTAAAAAAAATCAGAAATGACAAGAAACTTCTAATGGGAAATAAACACTTAATACACATTTTATGTAGAGCCTGGGATATTGTGACCAAAATAGGTTCTAATTTAAATGCCATATTGGACACCTTTGATATTTTATGTCTAACCAACTAAAACCCAGTAGCACTTGATTATATGCCGTACAAAGTACACTGAATTGGTATGTGGGTGTGGCATATGTGGCTAGGTGTTTTATATGCGATGACTTTTATGCTGATAAGACAAATTAGTCCATAGAATTTATGAACTCTAGTTCTGAGTCAAAAGATTGTTATAAACAATACTTTATTCAAGCGTGATGTTATCTGTCCTGAATTCCATAAACTTATATTATCGGTGGCAGAAAATGTGACAGTATGTCATGACAATTGGTATTAACAACTCACCAAGATACAAGGGAACTTGAATGATAATTGAGGTTTCACCTGACATGATAATTGAGGCTTCACCTGCATGAATGAACATCTGGCAAGTAAGAGTTTTACAGACTAAACATTTAACATAAAACTTAAAACTTTACCTTTCTCCTAATGCAACTTTAATGTATCAGTTGGTGGTTATTTTGCAGCTGTAAGCTTTTATGATAAAATTCCAGTTTCATCACATTGTTCTTGTAAAGAAGTTTATGAATATAGTTTAATGCATATATTTTATAATGAAGTACACACACAGGATTTTTTCAGTTATTTTGTTTTTTTTCTGATGTGTGTTTTTAACATCTGATTATATATTGAAACTTGTGTTTGTACAAGATGTTTTATTCTGATGAAGTCTTGTATATGTGATAAATGAATGTGCTAAATTATCATCAAAGTTAGCAAATTCAGAAGCAACAATTTTTTTTTTGAAACAGTAATAGTTATAGGTAGAAGTATCCAATTTCCTGTCAAAAATGCACACAAAAGCATTGGTAGAAATTTTCCATTTTTCCATTTCCTGTCAAACATGCACAGAAAAAGAGAATACATATTTCCTTAAACCAAATAATTGATGTTAAATAGAGCATGAAAAGGAGCATTACTGTATTGTTTGGTTAGTCCTTCAAAGGGACTGAGAAACAAGATTGTAATTCACTGCTTGCAGTAGAACTATCGGTCTCTTATTAGTCAGTATTTTTGTTACATCCTTGAAACTGTGCCATGCATAAGCTATTCTTAAGTAAAATTTCAGAATAAGAAACCTGAATGTGAAATATGATTCAGTATATGTAAATCCCATCAGACCATCCAGGATTTTTGGTGATGAGGATAATCCTGTGAAGTCTTTTTTTGTCCGTGTATTGTTAGTTATCCATCCATCTTCACTTATTATCACTACATGCATGTATATTGTGAATAGTGTGAAAAAAACATAGAGTACACTGATAAAAGTCCTTTCCCTTAGTCTTCTTTGCCAAATGGAATCTAGGTTATATGTTCAGTAAGTCAGTGCAACTAAATATGAGCATGCAATGAATGTCTAATTTTATAAAACAATTACTGTACCTCTGATCCTTATTACATTGAGGCAAATTGTAAATGAGGGTAAACAATATGGCAGAGTGATTCATCAAAATATATATTTGCTTACAGGGCCACTTAATCCAGAATTGTAGGGCCACTGCTGAATCTTAGAGTTATGGAGAACAGACCATGAAGATATGTACAAGAAAGCCACTGCAATGGCAAAACTGAATATGTAAATTACTGTTGCCTATAGTCATAGCATTATGCATCATTGCCCTAGGCAGAGTCAACTCACCCTTTCATGTATAACAAATAATGCTGTCCATCACACACAAACTGTTGACTACTTCTGTGCAAAAACAACTGCAGAACAGCTGTTTAAGATATGTTGCCATCATATGTACACTAGGTATTATATGGAGTACTTACAGATGGGTGGATTTAAGAATACTAACTCAAGGACCCCTACAGTGAACAAAGAGTTACGTGATGGGTTTATCCCAGGTATCTGCCTCAAGGGCATTTCACCAGTTCCTTTGATGCCATGTTACAGCATGCAGACAGCACATGTGGTTTCCATATATCACAGAGAATTGAGGTGACACCATTTTGGATTTTTTTACCACAGTCCATTTCCCTGAAGAGAAGACTACCCTCCACCCCCCACACACATGCACACGCACACACACGCACCAACAATGGTAGCAAGGTATTTCATGACTAAAAAAAAAATTATAGGAATGTAAAGCAGGAAATACAAGCTAGGTATGGTGTCAGTGATTATTTTTAATTTGTAAATGAGTCTGCAGTCTAAATTAAATTGCACATTCCAACTAATAACTGAACACTTTTTGTGCAGACTTTCAATGCACATTATTTCAAATTTGTTTCTTTTAACTTTACTTGTGCTTAAGTCGATCAATTCAGGAACACATTCTATCGCTACACAAAATTATTGTTTTCTTAAGCATCTAATTACTAATGTAGCCTAATCCCCAAACGTATAACTCTTTTTCAGACATTCTCAACTCAAATTTGATTCTATCACACACATACAGAGACACACACACATTTTACATATATATATATATCTATATATATATATATATATATATATATATATATATATATATGGTTCCCCTTCACAATCTCGAATTACTGAATGCTCGAAATTCAGTAACTCGAGACTGTAAAGTCGAAAACCCATAACCGCGAATCTGCATAAGCGTGAATTCAAATATCTCGAATTCGCACTTATGCATGTCAGCTACGGAATGGGAAGTGTGTGAGTTGGGATGTTTTACGGAAGTGAAGGTAAGTGAGTGTATGTGTGTGTTTTGTAAGTTGTGTGTGTGGGTTAGGGTAGGGAGGTGGGAGTATGAGTGTGAGTTTTGGATATGTCTGTATTTGTGTGTGTGTGTGTGTGTGTGTGTGTGTGTGTGTGAGGCAGTGTAAAATGTCTGTGTGGTGTTTTTTATTTTGTGTGTTAGTGCAGTCTCGGAGTTTTAGAATATATAAGTGCAGGGGGTGCAGCGGGGCTTGCCCCCCTGCATGCATGTAGTGTAGGGCTTATAGTTTATTTGATGTGGGTTGTATGGTGTGCGTGTTGTGTGGTGTATGTGTTCTGTATGTTTGGGTTTTTTGTTTTCGAGCTTGTGGGTTTCGGGATTTTTGTTGGTTCAACTTTACAGTCTCGAGTTACTGAATTTCAAGCATTCAGTAATTCGAGAGTGTGAAGGGGAACCATATATATATATATATATATATATATATATATATATATATATATATATATATATATATATATATATATATAGGTTTACAATCATTTGCTGGAGCTTAATTTGATTGACAGAAAATTGACCTAAACCCCATTTGATTGAAAACGTACTTGGCTAAAGCCCATTAACGGAAACACAGTTGACCAAAATCTCTCTTCACTGAATCACAAATGAAGGAAAGATGCAGAAGTGTAGGTATCATGTGATAGTGCCATTTCTGAGGATATGATTTGTTAGGTAATTGAGTCTAATAGATTGTGTGTGAACTGGCAATCAATGCCCCCATCCCGTTTTAGTCCCCAAATTCATAGATGTATGTGTGCACACACTGATTAGCTGTGGTGCTGTTTTTTTTCTCTTTTTCTCTACTGGTTGTGTAGCTGTGGAGTTATTTATTTATTGATGGGCTGACATTTGCTTACCAGGAAGTCCAACTGGGTAGGAGCCCATTTTCAGCAGAGGCTTGGGAAGAAAAGCACCAATGTATTACAAAACATTTTAAGAAAAATAATTGTATAGTCTTTGAAATAATACTAAAACTATATATAGTTTAAATAATTGTACCAAATTAGACATAATATGAAAGCACTGGTTAAGAATAAATGCAAATTACATGATAATGATTTAATAGAGAAATTTGTGGCCAGTTTGTAGAGAAATTAAAGATTAGTTAGTATAATACAAACAGGAATTGTAATAAGAAGTGAGAAAAAAGCAGGTTTCTGGTATATATATGTTTTTGAATATATATATATATATATATATATATATATATATATATATATATAGATAGATATAGATATAGATATATATATATATATATATATATATATATATATATATATATATATATAGGAGAGAGAGAAAAGGTCACGGTAGAGAAATTGATAGATGTAAGGAAGTGAATGAAGTGGAGAGTGTAAGGAGGTATAATGTATGAATAGATATTTTTTCACATTAAGGGTTATAGTTTATCCTAGTGTTGAGGGAAAACAGAGCCAGCTTTTGCCAAGGACGTCTTTCAGAATGGTTTCAAAGGATGAGAAGGAGGGTATTGACCTGATTGATAGAGGTAAGGAGTTCCAGGCCTTACCAGCTTGGTACAAGAACAGAAAATGCCCAGCAGATTTGATATATTTGTGGACAGACAAAAGTTTTTGGTCATTGTACTAGGAACACAGTTGTGTAGGATTGTATTTAGTGCTGGACAAGTAGATGAAGTCTGGATGATTATTCGGCAGTAAGAAACTGAGTATATATTAGTTAATGAGATAGCTCTAATAAATTTGTCCTTTTTAGTGTTATATAGTGGTAGGTTCTGAAAAGGGGTATTGTTGTAAATTTAGCAACTTTGTTATAGCATTGCTCACATTTTGATTTTTGAGATGCCTGAGGGTAATTAAAGATGGGAGCACCATAAAGAAGTTTGGTGAATAGAAAACTAGTGGCAAGTATAGCTTTAGTTACATCAGTGAGAAAGTTTTTGGCTCTGTAAACCAGCACTAGTTTTTAATGATTTTTTTTCAGTATGCAATTTTGTATATGCAGGTTGAATTTAATATTTTCATTTAATATTATCTCTAATAATTTGCTATGAGACGTGACTTCAACATGTGCTGGGTGGTCAGATGTACACATGAGTATGGAATCGCCTGCATACTGTAATAGGGAGGCCTGTTGTGGGGATGCATGGAGGGTGTTGGTGAGAATGTTAAAAAGCACAGGATGAAGGATACAGTGTTGTGATGGTAACTGGGAGGTATGGAGAGAAGGTGGAGTGCCATTTTAGTGACTGGTACCTGCTGGATAGTTAGTGTTTGAACCATGGAAAGGTGGGTAGACAGAGACCTAATGAGGGCATCTGAAGCAGAAGTTTGCCATGACAAACTGTGTCGAAGGTTTTAGACAATTCTAGAAATGAGGAGGAGACAAGTTTGCCATTATCTCTAGCTTTATTGACCGTATCTGTATAGGTTAGAAAGGCAGAGTTAGTTCGGTGAGGAGGAGGGAAGTCATGTTGCATGTGGATAGGGGTTCTTCTGGCACAAGATCATTTAGCAGTGATGTTTGAATAAATTTTTCAAATATTTTGGAGATCATTGTAAGTCTAAAATTTGTATTGTCTGTTGAATTTCCTCCTTTGTGCAAAAGGAATAATGTGTGACTTTTTCCAGAAAGAGGGCATGTAAGATTCCTGGATTGACCTATTTATAAGGATTGAGATTGGGTAGGCAATGCTTTCAGCTTCTATTTTAAGGAATTCACTTAGTAGGTCATCAGCTGAAGCATGGTTTCAGTTGATATAAGAGTAGTTTTATATAGGATGTGGGCCCAGGTAGATCTTGTGTTATGTGGCTACTGGACAGGGTTAGGATTAGATCTTGGGGAATCCTTGGTTAGATGTGCTATATTATCTATGAAAAAAGAGCTGAACTGTATTGTGATTTTGAGTGATGAGCATTGGGAGAGGAGTTGAGTTGAATTTATGGACAGGAATTAAGATTTCTTGAATGGCTGTCCAAATTTTTTTAAGGTTGTGTTGACTATTATTCTAAAAGTTATTATGGCATAGTTTGTTGTCTTCATTGATTTGTTTTTTAGTGCAATTGTGAAACATTCTGTAGTTTTTAAAATATCGAGGTGCTTTTATATGTTTGTCATTTTTTCCATGCTTTTTCTCTATCCTGCATTAGGATTCTACTGTTTTTGAATAGCCAAATTGCATTATTTGTTCTTAGTCTCTTTCTTCTACATGGTGCAAGGCTCTTTAGGATGTTCAGGAAAGGTGTATTGAATTAATTTACAGAATTATCTAAGTGGAGGATTTTTAGGAAGTTCAAGTTAATAGATGTTAGGTTAGTAATGAACATTTCTGAGTTAAATTTAGAAAGGTTACATGATGTTTTGTAATATGCTGTTTAAGTGGATGTGTGAGATGTCTGCATGTATCAATTGGCAGATGATCACTGAGACAGTCAGACATTGTACTTGAAGTGGCGTATTTCTTAGAGTTTGATACTAAGATCTAGTCTAATAGGAAATTTGATGTCTTGATATAATGTGTATTGCTATTAATTAGTTGTGTGAAATCAAATATGTTCAAGTTAGATGTGGGGTGTTCCAGCAGATAGATATTCAAATCACTTAAGCTCTGCTGAATTGAATTTTGGTATAGGTTTTGTTGTATGTGGAAATGTGGTAGTTGTAAGGGAATATTAAAGCAATAACACCACCTTTCCTGTTTATTTGGTCAATACAGATGTTATTGCAGGTTAGAGTTGCAATTTTGGAATGGACTATGCTGGGCTTAAGTCGTTTATATTAAAGTGAGAATATCAGGTTTATGCTGGGCAATCCAGCATGCAGTTCAGCAATTTTAAGGAAATAAAGTGGGCTTCTTAAAGACATTTAAAATCATTCCGTTAAATTTTGCTTCCCTTCTCCCATTTCCCAATGATTTTCCTCCATTTTCGGCAATGCTGTCATTCTTTTCTTTGCCCAGTTAATACGCACACACTTTCATAATTTATTTACAGTTTTATTTTACTTTCCATACATTACCCACACCTTGCACTCATACTATCCTGACCATTCACTCTCTATCTCCTTTTTTACCTCATACTTCTTTTCTCTCACTATATATTGCAATTCCATATTCAGCACCATCTCTTTTTTAACGCTTTCTTCCTGTCCAGCCTCACTACTCAAACCCAAAGTCCCTTATACCAGCATATATTATTACTCACACATGCAACCTTTCCTACCGTTCCCTGACAGACTCCAGTATAACCTATGTACCCTTCACCTTTAGTATTCCTAACTGCTGCTACACATTTCTAGTTAACTTCCCCATTCTTTTTGCAAACCAATCACTACTAATTCACCAGTGGACTCAAATATCAACCACCCAACCATCCTACCCTTCAAACACCAAACCAAATTTCCCAACAATATACACTAGCTATTTCATGTTACTATAACTAATCCTTCAGTTTAATATCTAGCACAAACCTGGTCCACAGCCTGTGTCCTATTACTTTTTGAATGCCAAAAGCATTGCAAGCCAAATGGATCAAATTAATGTTATAATGACTTTTCACAAACCCAGGTCTCTGCGCCACATTATTCCTAAATATATATATTTTATTAACTGTGGAACAGGCAGTATAGAAGGAGGGGGCACCCTACTGCTATACAATTCTCACTTAAAAGTGAAGTTTACAAAACAAGCCTACCCCCCCATTCAAATATTCACCCAGATTGGCTTCTAGCAGAAATTGTCTTACCCAGAACTACACATATCCAGTTAAATGCTGCCAACTCCCCATACTCTAAAGAAATTTTACTTCACAGAAACATCAAGAAAAGGATAATCTTGCTACCTCACCATGCAACAACTGACATATCTAGTCAAACAACCTACCAGAACCAACCTTTTCACTAAAAAATGCTCCCTAATCTCATCATCTTTCCAACAACACAATCGACTCACCTTCATTTACTAATCATTACCCGCTCAGTTTCTTGTTTTATTCAGTTACCAAGACAAAACTAGAATTAATCTCCTTTGGATCTAAATCTACTTCAGATATTGCAAGAGTATCACTAACTGTCTCTTCCCATGACTGGACCCCCATTTTAGAGACCACAGATGCTAATAAAGCCTTATGCATACTCTCTCCAGTCTGCAAGACAGACACTTTTTCTTAGTTTGTAGACTTTATAGCTCCAAACTCAAAAAAGTGGCTGACCCATTAGTTAAAGTCCCTTCTCTGAATCCCAGCACTCCTGGAAATCTAATCCCACTCTAGAGAACAGCGAAGAGTGTACAAATCTAAGGAAATTGGCCAAAACAAGTATTAGAATAAACAAAATCATTCCAAGATATACCTCAAAATTTTCTGATATACAGCCCTAGGAAATTATGGAAAGAAGTCAGTAACCTCTCTGGCTGTAATCTGCTACACACGTATAAAAGTACTTCCTTCAGCTTGTCTGCAGATAGTTTTGATAGAGACTTTAGGGATCTCCTTAAAAGTACAGCAAACGTTCCCTCATGTTTCCTCATCCCACCCACTTTTTCTTCCTCTAGTTTATTTTTTGCCAGATCTCATCCAAAGACGTGATCCCTGTACTGAACAAATACAGTTGTAAGACTGCCCTAGTTATAGGTAACCTGCATCTATGGTTAATATGCCACTGTTGTGACTTCACTATTGCACCCCTGAAACAAATCTTTAATCTCTGTCTTACTACCAACACAATGCGTGATGCATGGAAATTTGCCATAGTAAAACTGCTGCCCAAACAGAAACAAATTACACTGTCATTGCACTATTGTCCCATTTCCATCCTCCAAAGCCTGTGCAAAACCTTGGAGAAAATGGTTAACCTTCAGCTCATACAATATATTATAAATACCAGCTTTTATCATGAAAACAACATGGCTTCTGGTTAGGAAGAAGCATAGCCTTAAAAAGTGGCTGACTCATTAGTTAAAACCCCTTCTCAAACTCCAGAATGAATCTCAGCACCCCTGAACAAAGGCATATTCTCTGGAACATTTTTATTGACTTCAATAGAGCCTTTGACTCTGACAGTCACTTTACTCTAATAAACTACCTTTCAAAAGTAGACATTACCCCTGAAGCCAACACTTGGTTCAATAGTTATCTGACTAACTGCCAATAAACTTTAACTCCTGCAACTCTCTCTCTGCTGCTCAAAGGTACACCTCAGTGATTTTTTTTTTGCTCTCCTACAGTTCTCAATATACATCAGTAAACTTCCACATGTTCTTCCTTACCTCCTACATGTGAAAGACATAGTCCACTGATCCCTCAAAAAATCCTCCAAAGCTAGTTACAAAAACAAAATCGCCACTGACTGTAAAGACAACCACAAAGCATTTTATAGCTATGTCAAGAATCTCAATGACATCACTCAGATCTGCTCTGAGTTACAGCACAATGGCAAAAAATATACATAACCAACTGATATTGTCAACATCCTGGCAGATAGGTTCAGTGCTAACATTACCCCGCCCTCTCATTCCCTAAAGGGCCCATCTCTATACCGGAAGAATGCAAAGTTCCTGTAATCACAGCTGCACATGTAAAAAAAAAAACACTCTCGAAAGCCAAGAACACAGCATCCATGGAACCTGACAACATCCCAGGCTGCTTTCTACATGAACTACAGAACAAACTGGCACCCCACCTAAGTACCATGTTCAGTCATAGCCTCACCTCAGGCTATGTGCCCACTGAATGGCGCACAGTGACGGTTATCCCACTCTACAAAGGAGGAGCCACCATGGAACCTGAAAACTACTGCTCCATTAGCCTGATGAGCCTGGTCTGCAAGGCTATGGAATGTATCATCATGGAACTTATAAACAATGACATGGGTAATCTCCAAACTCTGGACCCCACCCAGTTCGGGTTTGTAAAAGGCAGATCATGTCTCCTAAACCTGATAGACTTCTTTGAAGCGGTCACCAAAGCGGTAGATGAGGGTAAGGTGGTTCACACAGCCTATCTATATCTCGACCAAGGCTTTCAACACCACCCCCACTCTGTAATTATAGATAAACTCACTAAACTAGGCATAAATCCCTTTGTCATAAGATGGGTTGCCAACTGGCTCACTGACAGAACCCACACTGTGAAAGTAGCAGACTCCAAATCCAACTTCAGACCAGTGACAAGTGGAGTACCACAGGGTTCAGTCCTGGGTCCTCTCCTGTTTGGTATCTACTTCTCTGAAATACAGGCTAACACAGAGGGTCTTTGGCTAATGAAGTTTGCAGATGACTGCAAATGAGGAGCCATAATCAAAACTCCAAAAGATGTGGACATCCTACAAAAGGGCCTCGCTGACTCAGATGCCTGGTGTCAAAGCCATGGCCTCAAGCTCAGTGCCAAAAAGTGCATTGTCATCCCTTTTGGTAAAAACTCTGTACCCATGAGCTACCACATAGGCGGTAGTCTACTTAACACTGAAAGTGTGACAAGAGACCTTGGGACACAGGTGGATAGTAGTCTCTCCTCTGATGATCACATTGCCACAGTAGTCAGGAAGTCCTTCTATGTGGCACACCTCATCACAAAAGGTTTCTCATCCAGGAAAAAAAGAGGTAATTGTTCCCCTCTACTCATCACTCATTAGACGCATTATAGAGTACAACGCCCCTTTTGGTATGTACCACACAAGACATCTACAACAGCTGGAAAGGCTGCAGAAATACCTCCCAAAGAGGATTACTGGCCTCAAAGAGATGCCCTATACAGACCGTCTCAAAAAACTGCAGCTTTACTCCATCGCATATCACCTACTCAAAGGCAATCACTGCATAACACACAAATCTATGTCAAACCCAGAACTTTTGACATGCTCTACTTAAAGAAATCCCAATCCCTCCGAGCTACATGCTCTAGGGACCTAAACCTTGTCACCACAATAAACAGAACATGCTGGAGGGATAGATTCTTGTCCCAGAGACCTCCCATACTCTGGAACAAATGGGTCTATATTATAACTTCGAAGATGTAAAACTTCGAAAGTTAAAATATCATACCCACTACATTGAAAGACCTTTCCATGGCTTCTCTATTTCCTCCACTGTGGTACGAGAGCTACAGACCTTAGGGTTAGGGTGTGGGTTAAGTTAAGTGGATAGTTAGTAATGTATGTATGGTGTAGTGTAGAGTTTGGGTTTTGTTAACTGTATGTGTGTGTATTAATTAGGTTGTTTGTGTATAGTTTCGTAGGGTATGTGTGCAATAGTTACGGACCTTAGGGTTAGGGTTTGGTTTAAGGTAAGTGGATAGTTAGTAATGTATGTATGGTTTAGTGTAGGGTTGGGTTTTGTCAACTGTATGTGTGTGGTTTATTTATTTTGGTGTGCTTGTGTTGTGTGTATGTTTCTCGGAACAACAAATTTTTCCCCGGGAAAAAATTTGCTATTTTGAGAGTTCGATGTTATCATTATTCGAAATTCCAAGTTCGAACTTATGGTGTTTGATATTTTGGAATTTTGAAAATATGATATAGACCCGAACAAACTACCTATCTGTATCAAACAAAGCTCCTCATTAGCACTCTTCAAGAAAAATCTTGATGACTGGATGGGAGATAGGAAATTCACCCCGGGGATCACTTCTGTGGCTCTGCTCGACAGTGGTACAGTAAAATAATTTTCTTGGGTGGCAAAAGCTAGGGTACCTTTTGGCTAGGCTTATATAGGCCCTAGGGCTAATAGCTTAGAACCTACCTATGAACTAATGTTCCAGTTATTCCCTAACTCACCTCAATGAGTGTATTACTACTAAAATCCTCAGACTAAATTCATCCATAACTAAATCTGCATGTTTCAGTATTAAACAATACTCAGCAGATCCAAAAACTTTAACAATCTATGTACTGTATGAGCACATCCACAAGTGCATGGAATGGGCCATACCAAACAGAACCAAGACACTCTCCTCCAAAAATAGGAAGCCAGTCTGGTGGTCCCCCACCATAAACAAACTCTACAATAGAAGGGAAAAAAAACAGTTGCAGAAAAGGGTTAATTCCCATGACTGGAAAAACTCCCTTGCTTGCCTCAGCAAAAAACTGAGATCCCTCATCAAATCCACTAAAGCTAGCTATATACCTCTCAACCATACCGAATTCCTCGGTAAATACTGGTTTTGAGGGCAAAATATCGGAGTGCCACAAATTCCCGCATGGCCCCTTTAATTTCCGAAGTTCCTGGGTTTTTTTTGTTTTTTTTTACTGCTGATGTCATCAGAAGAAGAATTCCCCTGAACAGTCTTGCTCGCCAGTCCAAACTTTCTCAGAAAGCAGAGAAAAGCACCTAACATTTGCCACTGCTTTAAGAAGAATTCCCTTGAACAATCTTGGTCGCCAGTCCAAACTTTCTCAGAAAGCAGAGTAGGTTACAAATAATTGTATACTGCTTCATTTTCTGCTCTTCTAAGTGGTTTGATGTACCACGTATACTGGCTTGCGCACCGCACGGACCGGCCCGTAGCCCAGATCTAAGACATTTATTAATTCCACAACTTTTTACCATGCTCTAGGCTAGAGCATACGCTACCTCAATTACCCACCAGATAGTAGCACAACCAAAGCTACGGAACACGTAAAAAGCCCACATTTCTGTACCTAAAGTAACCTGGAACCAATGCTAGATGGTTTAATATAACATAAAATAAAAAAAAAATAAAGAAACAAAACAAAAGTAATAACCAGCTGTATAGTATGCTTAGAAACCTCTGACCTGACAAAATTCTACCACAAAACTATTTTATTGGCAAAGTCATGTCAAATTCTACAATTATTGTTGGTAGGGCTAGGTATACCTAACCAGCCTAAATAAATCATAAGAGTGTGTTCTTCTGATTGTTTTATTTGGAAAGCATGCAACTCTTGTGCTCGGCTGGTTTGTTTACGCCCTCCCTAATCCTACGAACTAAGAACCACCCCTCCTCCTAACCAAACCTATTAGTAGAAGCCCGCATTTACGGCGCCATTTTTAAATTACATTTCCCCAAGCCTGAGTTCACACCAGGTCCTTGCGGTCCATGCTTGCCGGTAAGTGCTCTTCATTTCTATAGGCCTGATACAAGCGTTAAACAGTTGCTTGTATTGCTGCTTATACTGCATCTCATGGAAAGTGGGTATTACTGTTGATATCTTTACCACATTCTGTGTTCTGTCGTAATCCGTAGTGTGTTAGCACTTGCTAGCTCTATACTGCAGCTTGCAATTACTAGCTCCAGGTGTACAGGTCACTTTATTTGCTTACCTGTGGATTTTTGTTAAATGTAAGGGTCACCCTGTGAATTAGTGAATCCAACAGTTAGAACACACAATGGTTAAATAAATAAACCAAGCCGGAATCCCCCTCGAAACAGCAGCTTTAATGGTGAAAAATACAGACTTAGCGCTTTCTCCCAATAACGGGCATCTCCATTAAAGCTGCTGTTTCGAGGGGGATTCCGGCTTGGTTTATTTATTTCACCCTGTGAATTACTTGTTAACTACTGTACATATGAATATTGTGAAAGGTGTTTTCTGTTGAAAAGTTTACTGGGCCATTGTAAAAGGGGACTAAGTCTTCATACTTTACTTTCACAAGCGATTCATGGCAGATCATTTGCAATCTTGATTTGGCACTATTACCAGTGTAGGAACTGTATAGTCTCTTTTTATAAGCTGCTGTAACCAATGATTATGTAGTCAGTGTGCTTCAAAAGTGAAATGTTATACCCGCCTGCACACCAACTTAATAGTACATGTGCTTGGCTACACGCACTTTCACAGCTGTTGATTTTGATACAGGAACTGTTTAAAACCAACCTGACTGTTTTAATGTTACATTTTGTATCATGACGTTCCTATAGTATAACAAATAAATGTTATTGAATGATTTGCTGATTCCCTCCATTAGCTAGTATTTGATAATGGCCCAGTTACCGCTATCACCCTCTTCCCCACTATTCTGTTAATGTTCACAGGTACTTACCTAGGTCGTCCCTAATCATTCAATCAGACCTCTCACTTTCTTTCCACATTATAGTCTCCCATTCTAGTCATACTGCTATACAATATTAGCTAGCTGTTACTAAATTATCCTAACTATGAGTGCTGTTTGTATCTTTTTAACAAGAAAAGCAACTAACATGTGCCACTGCTTTAAAAAGAATTCCCCTGAACAACCTTGGTCGCCAGTCCAAACTTTCTCAGAAAGCAGAGTAGGTTACAAATAATTGTTTACTGCTCCATTTTCTGCTCTCCTAAGTGGTTTAATGTACCATGTATACTGGCTTGCACACTACACGGACCAGCCCATAGCCCAGATCTAAGACATTTATTAACTCCACTACTTTTTACCGCAGTCTAGGCTAGAGCATACGCTACCCCAATTACCCACCAGATAGTAGCACAACCAAAGCTACAGAACATGTAAAAAGCCCACATTTCTGCACTTAAAGTAACCTGGAACCAATGCTAGATGGTTTAATATAACATAAAACAAAACAAAAATAAAGAAACAAAACAAAATTAAAAAACAGCTGCATAGCATTTTTAGAAACCTCTGACCTGACAAAATTTTACCACAAAACTATTTTATTGGCAAAGTCATCTCAAATTCTACAATTAGTGTTGGCAGGGCTAGGTATACCTAACCAGCCTAAATAAATCATAAGAGTGTGTTCTCCTGATTGTTTTATTTAGAAAGCATGCAACTCTTGTGATCGGCTGGTCCCCGCTCCATTCGCCCTCACTACACTTGGGCTCACTACACTCCCCTGCCCTACCTCCATTCCCACCCACCCCATATCAATTACCTTTATACTTATCCACCACACCAACCAACATCAACCCCTCCCCCCACTCAACCTATCACACTTAGCAATCTATCATCCTTAATTAACCAGAAACCACTATTCCATACAACCCCTCCCCACCCCAACCCTACAATACCCTCACTATCCAGACTGCAAGAAAGTATGAGCCCACTAGCAAATCAAACAACACTACAACTCCTCCACTATACCACTGGAATAGCTATACTATTACTATTATCTTCCACTACCTCCTATCTGACAGAACGTAACTACTCCCCAATAACCCCAACAAAATTCACAACCATTATCTATCCAGACCTCACACCTTTCTCCAAATTAGCCCCACATGTCTACCCAACCTCCCTCATCCACTTCCTAACACACAAAATCCTTTTAACAAACAAATTATCCTACCCATCCTCTAAATATCTAAAAACACTCAACAAGCTAATCAAACTCCAAGCACACCTAAAAGCTAAACTCATGATCTGTGGTGATATCCATCCTAACCCAGGCCCAACCTGCCCACTCGCTCCAGTCCCTGACCTGAACAAATCCTTACTCCACAGAACCAAAAACTCACTACTCATCCTTAACCTGAATGTCAGAAGTATTCTGAACAAAGTCCACGATCTCCATGCATTACTCTGCCTCTACCAGCCAGACATAGTCATACAAACTGAGACCTGACTAAAACCTGATAACCAAGATAATACTGTTACTGCGCCTGGCTACAATATAATGCATACTGACTGACCACTTCACCTTAGAAAAACTCGATATCCCAACCCCAGACCTATGTAACTTCAAACTCACCCTCACTAAACTAAAGCTAAACAAAAACAAACATATCAATATAATAGGATGCTATATCCCTCCAGGGAACAATATTCCCACTGCTGAAATACTACTAGAGTGGATAACTAACACCCTCCCCCAAGAAACTATCCTACTTGGGGACCTAAACATCAACTGGAACAATTGTTCCAGTCAAACTCCACTCTCCCACATCAACCTCCACGGACTTAACCAATTCGTATCTTCCCCCACTAGAACCGATAAAAAGACCAAACACCAATCCATACTTGACTGGATACTAGTATCACATCCATCCCTAATACCCCTATCAGGATGTCTACCAGACACCCTCAGTGATCACCAAGCTACATTTCTACTGAGATGTAAAACACCGAAGCCAACCAAAGTCACTGTGAGAGAAATCAGAAACAAAAAACTATCCAATAAAACTTTAATAATGACCTAAAAAGCTGTAACTGGACCCCACTAAAATATTTAGACTTAGATGAAGCAGTACTCTACTTTAACGAAACCTTTTCAAATAGACTTAACCAACATGCCCCCCTAGAACAACCAGGATTAAAAAAAAAACATGCTCCATGGCTAACTCAGGAAACCAAAACATTCCTCAAAAATAGAAACAAAGCTTGGTCTAGCTACCAAAAATCTAAATCCCAACAGGCCCACCAGTTATTCGTTGCATTACGCAACAAAGCCAAAAAACTTATCAGAAAAGTCAAAATTGACTATTACCAAAAATACCATAAATATATTAATAACCCTAAAAAGTTCTGGGCTGCTATCAACTCCATGTTACAGCCAGGCAAAACAAATACCACCACCTCCAATATATCTGCCAACCAAGAAAACATCCCCACACAGTTCAACAAATTGTTCACAGAATCTATCCAAGCCCTTTCTAACAATAAACCCAGCCCTAAGTCTAAATCTCAAAATGCACTCACTCGAGGCACTCCTTAAAATGGAGAACATCGATATCTATGCAGTGACTGAGACCTGGTTCAAGGCTCCAGAGAGCACCCCTGCACTACTTGGCTATAACTCATACCACATTTTTCAGCCATGTAACCTGGATCGAAACATCAAAGGAGGAGGTGTGTCCATATTCATTAAGGATATCCACACCTCCAGGCTAGTTGCTCAGCATAATGCATCTGAGGTTATCCAAGTGCAACTAACTCTGGGCAAAACTGCAATCCAAATTGTAGCTTGCTCCAGATCCCCCACCATGCCCCAGGATTCCCACTCCTCTTTTCTTGATGTACTGGAAAATATTAGGGGTCAACCAAACACCCTCATAATGGGCGACTTCAACTACCCCACCATTAACTGGGAAAACTACTTGTGTACCAACTCCTTAGCGCAACGCTTTCTGGAATTCATAAACTCCAATGCCCTAGATCAACTTATCCACACCACCACCAGGGGCAACAATATACTCGACCTAGTCATTATCAACATGAGTGACCAGTGTTCCACACCTGAAGTCAACTCCTCGTTGGTCCGATCCAACCATAAGATTATCACCCTTGATATCTGCATCCCACCCCACCCCCATTAAGGAAACCACAGTAAAAATTTCTCCAAAGCCAATTTCATGCTTCTTAAGACAGAAGTGGTGAACTTCATGACACCCATGCAGATGGACAATACAGTTACAACTGCTGAATCCTACACAAATGCACTTACACGAGTGCATGGATCGTACTATCCCAAACAGAACCAAGACACTATCCTCCAAAAAAAGGAAGCCAATCTGGTGGTCCCCTGCCATAAACAAACTGTACAACATAAGGAAGAAACTGTTGCAAAAGAGAGTAAAATCCCATGAGTGGAGGAGCTCCCTGGTCAACCTCAGTAAGAAGCTGAGATCCCTTATAAGATCCTCCAAAGCTAGCTACGAAAACAAAATTGCCACTAAATTCAAGAACAACCACAAAGCATTCTATAGCTATGTCAAGAATCTAGATGGCAACACCCAGATCTGCTCTGAATTACAGCACAAAGGCACAAAAATTACAGAACCAACTGATATTGCCAACATCCTGGCAGACTGGCTCAGTGCTAACTTTACCCCCTCATCCCCTAAAGGGCCCATAGCTATACAGGAAGAATGCAGAGTCCCTGCAATCACAACTATGCAGCTAAAAGCTGCACTCTCTAAAGCCAAAAACATAGCATCCATGGGACAGGACAACATCCAAGGCTGCGTTTTACACAAACTTCAGAAGGAACTGGCTCCCCACTTAAGCACCATGCTCAATAATAGCCATGCATCAGGCTTTGTCCTCACTGAATGGCACACAGCAACAGTTATCCCACTCCACAAAAAGGGAGCCACCACTGATCCCGGGAACTATCGACCTATTAGCCTGATGAGCCTGGTCTGCAAGGCCATGGAACATATAATGGAACTAATAAAGAAAGACATTGGTAACCTCCAAACTCTGGATCCCACCTAGTTCGGGTTTGTGAAAGGCAGATCATGCCTCCTGAACCTGATCGACTTCTATGAGGCAGTCAACAAAGCCGTGGATGAGGGTAAGGTGGTTCAGACAACCTATCTTGACCTCGGCAAGGCTTTCGACACCATCCCCCATTCTGGAATTATAGCTAAACTCACTAAACTAGGTATAAATCCCTACGTCACAAGATGGGTTGCCAACTGGCTCACTGACAGAATCCACACTGTAAAAGTTGCAGACTCCAAATCTGACCTCAAAGTAGTGACAAGTAGAGTACCACAGGGTTCTGTCCTGGGACCTCTCCTGTTTGGTATCTACTTCTCTGAAGTACAAGCTAACACAGAAGTCCTCTGGCTAATGAAGTTCGCAGATGACAGCAAACTAGGAGCCATAGTCAAGTCCCCAAATGATGCGGACATCCTACAGAAGGGCCTCACTGAGACAGATGCCTGGTGTCAGAGCCATGGCCTCAAACTCAATGCCAAAAAGTGCAGTGTCATCCCCTTTGGTAAAAACTCTGTACCCATAAACTACCACATCGGCAGCAATCTATTTAACACCAAATGCGTGATAAGAGACCTTGGGACCCAAGTGGACAGTAGTCCCTCCTTTGATAGTCACATTGTCACAGTAGTCAGGAAGTCCTTCTACGTGGCACACCTCATCATAAAAGGGTTCTCATCCAGGAAAAAAGAGGTCATTGTTCCCCTCTACTCATCACTCATTAGACCCATTATAGAGTACAATGCCCCTTTTGGAATGTACCTCACAAGACATCTGCAGCAGCTGGAAAGGCCACAGATGTACCTCACAAAGAGGATTACTGGCCTCAAACAAATGCCCTACACTGGCTGCCTCAAAAAACTCCAGCTTTACTCCGTAGCATATCGCCTACTCCAAGGTGATCTCTGCCTAACATATAAAGCTATGTCAAACCCAGAGCTGTTGGACATGCTACACCTAAAGAAATCCCAATCCCTCCGAGCTACATGCTCTAGGGACCTAAACCTTGTCACCACAATAAACAGGACACGCTGGAGGGATAGATTCCTGTCCCACAGATTTCCTATACTCTGGAACAAGCTACCTATCTATGTCAAGCAAAGTTCTTCATTAGCACTCTTCAAGAAAAATCTTGATGAGTGGATAGGAAATAGGAAGTACACCCCGGCAATCACTTTTTTCTCTCTGCTAGACAGTGGCACAGGAAAATAACTTTCTTGGATGGTGTAAGCTATGGTACCTTGCTGGCTAGGCTTACGTAGGCCCTTGGGCCAATAGCCTAGTACCTATCTATGAACATCAGCACCCTTACCTTCTCCACCAATAGCTTCAACCAGTGCCCACAGCTTCAAAATAAACCCTGTGCTCACCAAGACAATACAAAAACTACTTCTAAAACTCAAACCTACCATTCCCGCCACTGACAAACTACCCACAGAATACCTGCAACTAGCTGCTAAAGCAATAGCCTACCCTGTCTCCATTCTAATTAACAGATCCATCTCTGAGAGTAGAGTAACCCTGCTGTGGAAAATATCTTATATTATTCCACTGCACAAAGTTGGGAGCTCTCTTGAACTCAACAACTACCACCCAATAGCCATACTACCCCCTTATCAAAGATACTAGAGAGAATAATCCACAAAACTGATGAATTACCTCCTAGAAAACAGACTGCTATGTTCACAGCAGCATGGCTTCAGACCCTTTCACAGCACCGCCACTGCACTTACTGCATTCACCAATACCATTAACAATTTCCGCCACAACGGACTACTAGTATCAGCCACCTTCCTAGACCTATCCAAAGCTTTTGACATAGTTAACCATGCTAAGCTCCTCCAATCACTATCCACCCTCAACCTTAGTAACTCTGCTATCTCCTGGTTCAAGAGCTACCTAGATTGCAGGCAGCAAACTGTACTATGGAAAAAACAACTATCTCCACAACTATCTGTCCATCTAGGGGTTCCCCATCCCCAAGGCTCCATCCTGGGACCACTGCTCTTCATACTATTCACCAATCAACTCCCTACCAGCATCCCCAATGCCTCAATAGTACAATATGCTGACGCCACCATAATTTGTGCAGCCAAAACAATTGACCACCTCCTCTCCCAAACACAAGAATGCTTTTCTCTAGCTGAATCATGGTTCATTAATAAAAACCTCATTCTTAATCCTTCCAAAACAAAATTACTTGTCTTTGGCTCCCACAAAGCCACAACCTCTTTAAATAGTTTCTCAATCACCTCTAACAATAACACCACCATCTCCCCCACCAATCACACCAAACTGCTAGGTATGGAAATTGAAAATCATCTTAGATTCGACCTACACATTTCACTTACCATTAAACAAGTGCACAAAAAACTGGGCCTCCTCTATCGTAATAAAGAATTTCTCTCTAACCACTCTAAAATAACAATTGCCAGAACTCATCTTCTATCCACCTTACTCTACGACTCCCCTGTCCTTACTAACCTCTGCAAAACAGACCTAACCAAACTAGATTACTGTTATAACAAGATAGCCCCTTTCTGCCCCTTTCAAACTCATCACTGTGAATCCCTCAAAAAACTAAAGTGGCTAGAACTCCCACTATTACTTCACTTCAATCAATTCTCTCTTGCACACAAAATACTAAACAACATAGAAAACACCCCAGCACTACAACACCTATTTCAAAATTACACCACCACCAGAACTTTAAGATCTAGCTCCCAAAACCTACTTACGACAACCAGATTTAACATTGAGGCAGGAAAATTCATCTACAGCCACTATATTTCTAAAATCTGGAATTCTCTTCCTCACCATATAACTAGTAACAACTCCTCAACCCAATTTAAGAAACTTCTCAAATATCATTTCACAAACAACAGACTGCTTCTGTCACACCCCAGGCTAGGGACACTAACCTCCCAGTATAGAATCCTACTAACCTGTAATGTGCACAAAATCAGTATTACTATTATTACCTGACTAGAGATTTATCTCCACTTCTAAATACTATGGTTGAATATGAAACTTTATCTAAAGTACTTTCACCTACCTAGATCTTGCCAACACCTTTGACACCATCCCTCACTCATAAACCCCTATGTCATAATATGGATTGCCAACTAGCTCACTGAACCCACACTGTGAAAGTAGCGGACTCCAAATCTGACTACCGACCAGTGGCAAGTGGTGCCCCACAGGAATCGGTCCTAGATCTGCTCCTGTTTGGCATCTATTTCTTTGAAGTTCACACCAACACAAAGGGATGCTGGCTGACTAAGTTCGCAGATGATTGCAAACTGGGAGCTATTACTGATTCTCCAACTGATACAGACATTCTACAAAAAGGCCTCACTGACACCAATGACTGGTGCCAGAACCATGGCTTTAAGCTCAATGCCAAAAAGTGCATTGTCATTCCACTTTGGGAAAAATTCGGTGCCTATGAACTACCACATAGGCGGCAGTCTACTAAACACCGAAGGTGTGATAAAACACCTGGGGACATAGGTTAACAGCAACCTCTACTTTGATAACCACATTGCCACTGTTGTGAGAAAGTCCTTCTATGTGGCACATCTCATTACAAAAGGTTTCTTATCCAGGAAGAAAGAGGTCATAATCCCTCTCTGCTCATCTCTCATTAGACCTATTATGGACTACAATGCCCCATTTAGTATGTACCTCATTAGACACCTACAACAACTGGAAAGGTCACAGAAATACCTTACTAAAAGGATCTTAGGCCTTAGACACATGCCCTATATGGACAGACTCAAATAACTCGAGCAATACTCTGTCTCTTAACGCCTACTTAGAGGCGACCTCTGCTTGACCTACAAAGCCATGTCTGACCCAGAGCTGCTAGATATGCTACACCTAAAGAAATCTGAATCCCTCCTTGCTACACGCTCCAGAGACCTAAACCTCATTACCACAATAAACAGAACATGCTGGAGGTACAGGTTCCTAACCCTGAGACTTCCCATACTCTGGAACAAACTTCCCATTCACGTCAAGCAGAGCACTTCACTTGCCCTGTTTAAGAGAAATCTTGAAAAGTGGATGGGCAATAGGAAGTTCATACCGGGAATCACTTCTGTAGCCTTGCTTGACAGGGGCACTGGGAACTAACTTTGGGCTGCATGATGCCAGGGAATTTTGTTGGGCTAGGCTTATATAGGCTCCTCACGCATACTTATGAGCCTATAGGGTCTTCTTTACCTTATCCCACGTTGAAAATATTGAACAGCAATAATGTTGTAAATGCCGTACATCAGAAGTGTTGTTGCAGGATCATGGTACAGTGGGGATGAGAAAATTTACTCTTTCCTCACTGTAGTGCGATCTCGGAGTTGGTATATATAATTAGCTGGGGGTGTGGGGGGCTCAGTCCCCCACAAGAACAGTTTCGATATACAGCATTTTCGATGTTTATGCCATTCGATATTGTCATCTTTCGACAAGGTAATATAGACGCAACCTATAATCAGAACTAAACTTATAGCAAATCTACTAGTCGTACCTTATTCTCTGATTAGATCCCTCACTCAGCTTCTACCTGCATCTTGATAATACACATTAAAAACAAAAATAATCCCCAACTTTTATCTCACACTGTACCAGGTCTGCAATAAGGAAAGAACTACTCCCTCAACTCAAATTCAGGCTCCCTGTTATTTGAACAACCTCTACTAAAAACTCCATTATTATTCACACACTAGAAAACATCATGTGCAGATTTATTGTGCACTTTCATGAAATGAAAAACACTGTATAACACACAAAAAAGCAAACCAGCTCCCAGTTAATCAAAGAGCACACCTGTCCCTAGGGTCACAACTGTTAAACCTCCTTCATGAACATAATCACCCTTTTTTAAACTCAAAACCTTAAAAAAAAAAAAAAACTCTGAACCACTCAGGCCCTAAAACTCAAATCCCAAAATCCCAGAGTCCAAGCTACACATCTCTTACCATGCATTCTCAGTTTTCAAGTCCAACCTTCGGGACTCATTCTTAGCTGAAATTAAAGACTAATCCACTTATTCTAAGTTTTGTTTTTATTAAAATCAGATTGATTTACCGTCACTCTGGTATTATTGTCCATCTGTCTATTCTGCTTGTTCAGTTCTTCAACTCAGACTGTGACTATAATTGGTCAGAATTGATCAGTGTTTTACCCTGGTAAACAAATTCAAAGAAAGAAAGAAATTAAGGGTTACTTCTGGGGAACAGGGACAAAGATATTCTGATTGCAAGTAGTTTGATTCTGTCAACTTTCATTATCATCAACCCCCTTTTTCCCATTTTTCTACATGGGGTCAGGGTATCGTGCTGTCGCCAACTCTCTCAATTCAGTGCCACATTCTTGCCTTCTTCAACATTCATGCCTGACGGTCACAGATCTTCTTTCATACAATCCACCCACCTCTTTGCTGGACATCCTTGCTTCCTCTTAACTTCTTCATGTCTGTCCCAAATCTTCCTCACCAGATTGTCTTCTCCTTTTCTGCACATGTATCCAAACCACAGTAATCCGTTCTCTTTCATCTTTTCTGAAATTGGAGCTACTTTGGCTTCTGCTCTTAAGTCCTCATTTCTTCATCTGTACCACCCTTCTCAGGCACGTCATTTCCATCACCACAAGCTTCTTCAACTGTTCTGCCTTTACTGCCCAGGTTTCTGTACCATACCGTAGTCACAGCAGTGTCTTGTACACCGTACTTTTCAGCATCTTTGGCATTTTCTGTCATAGACTACACTTGACATTCTATGCCAATTGGCTGCAACTCCTCTGATTCCAGCTTTGACCTCTTTGTTCAGACTTCCCTTTTCCTCAACCACCCCTCCCAGATACATGAAGCTGTTTACCTGGTCCACTCTTGTCCCTTCTATCTTATTCTCAGATTCTTCTGATTTCCTCAATTTCCTGCCATTACCACTGTATTATCTCTACATAATTTCATCCCATGTGCCTTTAGTTTTGCACTCCATTCTCCTATCTTTTGCTGAAGTTCTTGCTCAGAGTCTGCCTGTAATGACACATCATCTGCATACAGCAACTCTGTCGATATGTGCCCTCCGACCTGTTTGCTAATGTAGTCCATCACCAGTATGAACAGCAGTGATCTCAGATCTGAACCCTGGTGCTCACCCACTCCCATCGGGAATCCCTCTGTGAGCCAAACACTGTTCTTACTTGAGTCATTGGATCCTTGTACATAGTCTGCACTAATTCTACCAATGTTTCTGAGACTTCAAACCACCGCAGTACTGTCCAAATCAGCTTTCTTGGACCTTGTCGTATGCTGTCTCCAAGTCTAGTAATGCCCAGTTGGACCCTCTCCTCAGCTCTAGCTTCTTCTCAAGTAACTGTCTTACTGCAAACATCGGGTCAGTTGTGCTGCATCCAGATCTGAATCTGAACTACTCATCTCCCATCATATATTCTACTACTCTGTGCATCCATTTATCAATCACCCTCTCCAAAACTTTCATGCAATGTGATAGGAGTTTGATGCCTCTGCACTGCCAACAGTTGTAGATGTCCCCTTTGTTCTTGTACACTAGCATGAGTATGCTTATACTCCAGTCATCTGGAATACACCTTTCTCGCCACACTGCTGTGAGTACCCTCAGGAGCCATTTCTCCCTTATCTCACCCAACCATATCATATCTGCTGTAACCTCATCTGAGCCTGCTGCTTTCCCTGACTTAATTTTCCTTAGTGCTGTTCTTACTTCTTCTAGTGTGGGCTCCTCCTCATCTCTCATTGTAGGTTGTTTCTGGGGCAGAATAGCTTCTGTGGGGTTTTCTTAATTCAGAAGCTGCTGGAAATATTCCTTTCATCTGCCTTTGATGTCCTGTGGACAGGTGAGCAGGTTGTTGCTGGCATCCCTTATGAAGGGTGTCTGACTATCTTCTTTATCTTTCTGTCTTTGCCTTGCAACCTGATATAGTTTCTTTGTGCCACTTACTGAGTCACATTCCAAAAGTTAGTAGAGTGCCTCCAATGCCCTATTCTTTGCTATTGCAACTTCTTTTGTAGCTTCTTTGTTAGCCAATCAGTAGTCCTTCCTAGCTTGGTTAGTCTTTTCTATATCCCACTTCTTCCTGCACTCCCACTTTCTTTTGATGACTTCCTGGACTTCTGCATTCCACCACCAGCTTTCCTTATGTACCTTATTTCCATACCTGGCTTGGCCACATATCTTTTCTGTAGTCCTAACACATGCTGTTCTTAGGCGCTGCCATTCTTGTTCAACTCCACCTATTTTCTCCTCTTTTCGGTGTGCTAGAGCCCCTAGAATTCCCTTGAACTGCTGTATTTTCTCTCCAGTCAACTTCCAGGTCTTCAGCCTGGTCTCTGTTGACCTTAGAGCCTTCTCTGACCACTGCTTGCAGCTGAGTGTGGCAACTAGTGGTTTATGCTGTGGGATGACTGTTTCACTGGGGATGACCTTGCAGTCATGGATTCAACCCCAGTGACTTTTCCTTATTAGGAGGAAGTCTACCTGAGTTGCATGTTATCTACTCTTGTATGTGATCTTGTGACTGTCTCTCTTTCTGAACCATGTGTTGGCTACTATTAAGCCATTTTCCAGACAGAAGTCAAGAATGGTCTCTCCTTCTTTATTCCTGTTGCCCCACCCTTGTAGACCCAGGCTGTCCTCATATCCTGTTCTGTCTGTCCCGATATGTGCATTCTAGTCACCCATTATCAACACCAGTTTGTGTTGCTTTATCTAGTAGATCCTGCATCTGCTGTCTGAATGCACTCTTTTCCTGAATATCACAATCCTGTTGTGGGGCATGGGTTGAGATAATGAATTCTGCCCTATCATTACACTGGAGTCTGATTGCCATGAGTCTATCATTCATTTTGATGATATCCCTCACTGCCTTTTATAGACTCACTCTCACCACAATTCATACACCATTTCTAGCCTGTCCCCCTCCTGAGTAGTAGAGTCTGGATCCCAAGCCAAGTGGCTTTGCTACACTGCCCTTCCATCTTGTCTCTTGTATACACAGGATATCCAGCCTCCTCCATATAATCATGTCATCCACTTCCAAGCTGTGTCCTGTCAGTGAACCTACATTAAGCGTAGCAATTCTCAGTTCATGTTTGGCAGGTTGGTTGGTTTTATGTCCAGCTTTCACTCAACAGAGCTATTCCGGGTTACCCAGGCTGGGCAACTAGACACCAGCTGGCCAGTAGCGTATTGACCCAGGGCTGCTGGGCTTTATGGTAGACATACACTGGCCAATAGGGGCAGATATACCCCTCCACCATTAGCATTGGTCCATGGCGTAGGTCGGACTAGGCCAGGTCCTCAACCCACTTATCACCGGTAACTACCCATGCCCATTTTGGCAACATTAGTCAACATGACCAAATCACCTAGAGCTATATTTTTACACCATTGAGTGGCAATCCCTGCCACAGCACACCACAGTAGTGTTCTCCTATCTTGAGGATACCGTGCACCACAGTAGATGCCCAAAGCAGTTGGCCTGTACAACTCTTCCCCCTATAGGACACCATGTACAGTCTGTGCTGCTACCCACAGCTTCATTCATTGGTGAGGTTGAGAAACACTCAGCATGTATTTCAGACATGGGAGGAACTCCATGGAGACACACAGAGAACATGCGAACTCCAAACAGGCATTGGTCAGAGGTCAGGATCGAACCTTGTGCATGAAAGGCGAAGACCTTAACAGTCATGCCAACTGGTCTCTGGTCCTTTCTGACAAATAATCTATCAACTTTCAGATGGTCTGTAATTCACATGGTATAATATGCAAAGTGTCTCCAGCCCACCCTGACTGTGGCCATGACTGTCACAAATAGTAGATATGCAACCCATACTAGCAGCTTGTCTGATGTAATTTTCCCCAAGGACATTTTATTTGTTATATTGGATATGTCCTGAACTATGCCTGCTGACATCTGTTAGAAAATCGCAGATCATGGCAGAGTGTTGTTTCAATACCATCCTATCATAGACCCTGGTCATTGCTGAACAAGTTCTTTGGTCTACTTATAAGAACCTCTTCTGCTGCCTGGTTGCATCTATTAGTGCACTACTGCATGACCTTGTATAACATGTAGTAAAATACTTGCATGCTGTCCAATGTTACACGACATTCTGATATGCAAATAGTTATAGTGAGACAAAGGCATTCAGGAGCAGAAAGTACCAGACATAATGTAGAAGAGGTGCTTGATGAGGACACTGTAGAGGCAAAATCTGCAGGGGATGACTATGTCAGAAAGAGGTGGGCACCGTATGCAATGGGATTGACTGAAAGGCAATACCTGGTTAATAACTATGACCCATATTAAAGAATTATACAGGACTTTAACTGTGATGCATTCAAATCTACACCAATGTTGTGTTATACCATGCAGAGACTGTCAGTTATTGACATTTATAATTGTGGCCTATTTCACCTGAATATGCAATGATAACATGGGCTTGCCCTCAGTGTTCTATTACATGAGTAGCCTATGGTTATTGCACACTGTGGCCAATGTGCATGATGGCAGGGGGCTTAGCATTGTGGTTGCTTGTGTTTGTATGTCAGACAGATCTGGGCTAATTAGATGAGTGAAGTATATTAGCCAAGGAGTGGAAGTAGTTTCTGCTGCTGTGCAAATGTGTAGTAGTTGGCACTGCAGGTGTGTGTGTATGTGTTTGCTTCTGTACAATGTACAGTGCCAGCAGATACTGTAGCATACCATAACAATCTGATTGACAGGTTCTGGGGGACTACAGGAGATGCATGACCCCTTACACAGGGGTACCTTCTCCATGGAAGTTCAGAGGCATGATCCACACCACTAGGGAAGATGGAGTGACAAAGAATGACAACTTTATGCTTCAGGTAGATGTTGTGATAACGCTCTATCCAAATGTAGTCCCATGTCAAACCATAGCACCCTCAACACTGTGTGGGGGTGTGAAGATGGTGGCACTGCGCATTCTAGAACATGCCTCGATCCTGCTATTAAGGCAGCAGTATAACAACCATGGATATAGTCTTGGTCATGATCTGTAGCTGTACTGGGGAATGATGTAACACACATGGCTTAAACAGTTCTTCAAGTCATGATGCAGGCCATGTTACTACCCCAGCTATCTCAACTCCTGTTTTGATGTCTACATTGCCCAGTGTTATGACCATGCACAAATGCTATGTAGTGGCTATGGACATCTTATCTTAGGAGTTGGACAGTACCTATGATGTGGTCAGCCACTGGCACACTGCCCCCTAATATTATATTCCTTCCCTATGGGACTTGTGATAACCAAGGGGTCTTGCAAGAGAGGTAATAACATCCCACCCTAGACAAATGTGTCTGCATCTTAGAGTTCATGGATGTCATGCTGTGTTTGTCATTTGGGACACACCAGCAGAGAAGCTGTACCTGTAGTATAGTGTGGCGATGTGCCCACCACATTGCTCAGGTCTACCACTATTTAACATGATATATATATATATATATATATATATATATATATATATTTATTTATTTATTATATATGTGTGTGTGTGTGTGTGTAGATATATATATATATATATATATATATATATATATATATATATATATATATATGGGTCTACTTCATATGATCGACAGACCATTTGATCGAAATTCATTTGGTCAACAGCCAATATTCAAGGCACTTAACATGGATTTTCCCCCCTCCCCAATGTTATGCGACCCTGGAGTTGTTATATATAGTTGAGTGGTGTGGGGGGCACAGACCCCCACCTATTTTCATTTAAAAGCATAAAAATACAAGAAAAACTACACATTTTAAACGAACCCCCCCCCAACTATATATATATATATATATATATATATCTCAACTATCTCAACTCCAGGGTCGCACAACATTGGGGATGGGGGCAAATCCCTGTTAAGTGCCTTGAATACTGGTTATCGACCAAATGAGCTGTCGACCAAATGGTCTGTCGATCTTCTGAAGTAGACCCATGTGTGTGTGTGTGCGTATATATATATATATATATATATATATATATATATATATATATATGTAATATTTATATAGATATAAAATTGTCAAAGCAGCATAATAGTGACTCTCAAAATATAGAACGCTGACAGTACATAATCCAGCACATTAAAGCCCTTAACTCACAATACTGACAAACCTCTTCCAAAACCCACATTAAACAAATCACTGAAAAAACAGACAGTCCCCTTTTGTGATCAATTTACCTTAAAATAAAAGAAAACAAAAAATAAACAATATCATCAGACATAGCTGCCTGAATAGTGGCAGTGTTTCAGAAAGGGTTTCAGGTTTAGGATAAGGAGTAGGGTTAGCATTATTTTGGTTTTGTCCAGATTTCTTGTGCTAAAAGGTTGAGAGGTACTATTAGTACAGTTACTGACATGAGCCACAGCTTAGATAATCAGATCAAAACTCATGACTAATGTCAACAAGTAAATAAAACTGCAAAGTAACTTCTATAGAGGTCAGCGCAACAGAGGTGTGATGATCAGTTATTAAAAGAAGCAATTGACAGGCAAGAGAGACGAGGCCAGTAATTTGCTGAGGAATTAATTGACCTCAACTCAAATCATCCACAAAGTTCAAACAATCATAGGCAGGTGGGCAGAAAAAATAAAACAAATTTGTGTGAAGTTGTTGCAGGGACTAACTGGATATTTTTGGGATTTGCTCTGCTTCTCATTAACCTGAGGGCTTTATTTCATGTTACTGAAATGCTACTACTACTAAATGCTACATGCTACTAAGTGATTTACTTCAAATGGTACAGTTTAATGTGAGTGATGGCATTTATCCTGCACGTGCCCTGATATGAGGTATGGGATTTTTGGTAGAACGCGGTGTGCAACAATGCTGCTAAACTGAATGCAATTGACTTAAAAGATCCATAAAGCCAGAATAGTTGAACCCCAAATTACTTCTAAATGAAGCAGACAGCCTGATTGGGTAACTTCCTAGACTTGATTCAAATAAAGACCAGCTGGCTGGCATTTCAGGTTATTCCTCATCTTGTAAGATGCATGTATGCTCTTTGATGTGCAGCTAAGTACAAAGAAGAAGTAACCGTAATGGGCTGCTAAGACAGCATCGTTTGCTGAAAGTGAATACACATACTGAATGGTGTTAGCAAATGGATTGAGCTTTGAATATCTGTTGCAGATTCTAGTTTGGTAATAGTCAGCTTCATGATGTAGAGACAAAGCCATGTTTATGCCCCACTCAACCCAACTTTGACTAGAAACATAGGTCCTGCAGGCGATGATATAGGCAGGAGAGAAAAAAAAGGGCAATGCCTGGGAGGAGACAATAATATAGGTAAGAGAGAAAACAAAAGGCAAGGCCTGCTTGTCTTTCTCTGAAGGTGGAGTAAAATGGAGACATGCTAGTGAGGTAAACCACTGATGACTGGGTGACAGAAGCATAGCATGGTTGGATAAACATGTAGAAGGGACTTTTAAGATGTACAGCACAA
Organism: Protopterus annectens; assembly: GCF_019279795.1. NCBI lineage: Eukaryota > Metazoa > Chordata > Ceratodontiformes > Protopteridae > Protopterus > Protopterus annectens. Next base: position 310,898,434 of record NC_056749.1, on the reverse strand, counting down.
TGGAGGTGGGGATGTTTCTTTGCAGTGTCCCACAACACTCCAGTAAGTGGCTACATCATAATCCAGCAAACTGGGAAAGGCAAGAATCCCATGACTCCCAACTTGCACAGTAAGCAACCAGCCACAGTATGACAGGCACCATGTCATCACAAACCCTCCCTAACAGATGACAGGCAGACCACCCATCAAGGAGACATGCTCAGTATGTGAAGAACTAGGTGAAGTTCTTGTAATGGGGCATGTAAGAGCTACGGATTCAAAGTTGGCTGACCCAACAAAGAAAGGAGAGAAAAGATAGTCCTACATAGTGAAAACAAAAAAGGTTTAAAGTGGGTAACAGCTATAATATGTGCAAAACAACAGCAGGAATTATGCAAATACAGGTGGACTTGCTTCTTCTATCTGGACCACCCTGCTGCTTTACTCCATAAGCTACAATGAAATCTCAGTTTTTATTCCTGCTTCCATGCAAGTCAGACAGTTTGCCCAGCGGACAGCCTAGGCAACTGAATTACATACTAGTGACTAGTGACATCCAGAAAGGCTGATGAGCTCAGGACTTTCTTAAAGACATCCTACATCTCAAAGAGATTTCTTGCTTACAATCCAAATGAAAATGTATAAAGAAACATGGCCAGCTAAGTTATAGCCCAAGGCATGGTCTCACTTTTAATAATGTATGTCTCCCCTGTCAAGCATGTGAAGCCACAGCCTTACTTTACTAAGTGACAATGGACAAAATAAACATGTTAGGTGGGCATATAGTCCCCTGAGACTTGAGAATATTGTAGGGAGTTAACTTAGAACACTAGCATATAGGTCAGTATATCAACAGAAAATCTATGAAGTTCTGGTGTGTGATTTCCTCAGACAGCCACCATAGCCAGTCTAAAGCTGCAACACGATTCTGCTTGCTGCTATTTGGATCCCTCTCCTTATGTATGTTGTCTAATTATACCAACATTATTGTCTTAAAGAAATGAGATACTCTCATTAATAACTGCAAATGCGTAAATCTGAACAACTAAACTACACAGCATATTGATGTGTATAGCTGTCTGATGCCCTCATCAAATAGCACTGGAGTTAGCATGTATTAGTAAGGTGAGCAAGGGGGATTTGTTTTGTCCCCTCTACACCACCTTACTAATGCATGCTAACCCTTGCCCTACTTTTGCCCCAACCCTAACAGTGCACTAACCATAGAAAATCCTTTTCCATAACACTATCACTGCAAAAGGCAGGCTTATATAGATGCACCAACACACATACGCTTCACTCAAGCTACCCGCTTACTTCACCCTCACACTTACTCTAGCACATACCCGCAAACACACTTGCAATCTAAACCTTTACTCTAACCCTAACCTGCAACTGCTGTCACACACATGCACACACTCCCTCCCCTAGCACTGATCCACTTACCTGTTGTCTGCAAACTGCAAAGTGAACTGTTGACAAAGTGAACTGTTAGTAAAAAAAATGGTACGTAAACTATTGAGTCCGGTCCGGATTGAACTGTGCACTCTGGGATGGCTGCTTCTTCTTGCTGCTGCATTTATACACTCACTCACTGCACTACTGTGTAGTATGTAGAGAAAAAAAGTTTATTATTTATTACACTCACTTGCTGTTACACTACACTGTGACTGTACAAAATTAAGAATCAAGCATCAACTCATTTAATTCCCTAATGCAACTGTGCAGCCATGTTCTACTTCTTCTGATAGTTCTGTTGGGCCTGGCTGTAATCAGAAAGTTCAACAACTAGACTAACTGCCACCACACTGTTATATGAATGTAAGTAGTTGTCTAAGGACTGCAGGTATCTGAGGTAAACAGTACACATACTACACTATAAAGACACAGTCCAACCCCCGAGCCTTCAGCCGAATTCCGACTAGCTGGAAGTCTGCCTCATGAAGCTGACATCATTAAGCACACGCCTGTGCATGATGACATCAGTAACAACTTCGGGAGGAATAAAATATTGAAAAAAAGACAGGCAATTATCGGGAATTGAATGGGTCTACTCAGGAATTTGTGGCACCCCGTTATTCTGCCCTCAAGACTGGTAAATACTGAGCAATTTGGTACGGTTGAGAGGTATGATTAATGAATTTTCTTTACTTGACAGATTATCTTCAAATGGTTCTAACTTTGTGAACTAAAGAATCAAAAGAGGTGGTTGAAATCTGCTAATAAACCTTATAACATTTTCAGTGCATAAACTCCACTTTGTATATATTTATATTAAGTTTGATAGTTCATATTGAATTAAGATGAGTATGTGCTACATTATGGGAATAAATAAAGAGGGCAACATAGGTTAAAGTTGTCTGCCCCATTGACAAAAACACATCTGCATATTTCTTTTACAGCAATATAGACAAACTACTGTTCTGAAAGAGCAACTTTAACCACGTTAATCAAATGTTATAAAAGTGAAAAGTAATGAATAATGCTGTAAATAAAATTTTGGAATAAGATTTTTAGGCATTGTGTTTAATTGCTCAGGACAAGTACATGGCCTAAACCAAATGTTAGAACCCGTCATAACTTAGAAAGAGTTCCTGTGAACAGTGGAGGGGCAATATGCAAAAGGGTTTATCTGGAGGAGACAAGCTACACCATTGGGGTCTATATTATAAGATCGACAGTTGAAAACATCGAACACCCTATGGTCGACACCATATGGTCGATGTCTTCAAATGTCAACCTTATAAAAAGACCCCCCAAAAAAAGAAAAAAGTACCCTAACGGGTTTATGCAGGAGACTGCACTACATTGCAGTAAATGGAAATCTCCCCTTACAGAGATTTCCATTTACATGTTTGAGATTCTCAGCATTCGCTGTTCTCATGTCAACAATATCAGATTCGACATTGTCGGCTTTCGAGAATCTAATACAGACTCACACAATTGTTATACAAAAGGATGTCCATCACATTGTCTGTAGTTCACAAACCCATAAGTCATTGACAACATCATGGAGTAGAGACAAGGATTTGCAGTGAAGGGAGAATCAGTTTTGAATGACCCTTATGGCAACAGTGGGAGTTCAAAGATTTTTTTCTTTTTTTTTTGCTGATAAGCCTAACATACCTGAGTGACAGTATCACTGCTGCTGAGAATAACTACACATAGAATGCAGAAAATAATTCATGAATGCAAAGACACATCTTAAAAGGTGAGTGTAATGCATACAAACAAATTACCACATCCACACTTGATAGACCAAAATTCATCTGAGATCCCACGACTGAGAAGTGTAACTGTACATGATGCTTTCATTTGTATAGAGTACTAATGCCTTTTTATATACTGTGTTTGTAACTTTGGCCAAAGTTTCTCCCATAATAGTGGTGTACCACAGCCTATATGTATCTTATCCTTCTGTCCACCCTCATCCAGTCACCTCAGCAGAAGCTGTACAAATCCATTTGCCATGGTATAAGCAAACAAATTTGTGTCACCATGACTGCAGAGTCATTCCTGCAGTGCATCAAATTAAGGATGATGAGTTTAAAAAAATTAAAGTAAAATTAAAAAAAATATATGAAATAAAAGGAAGACAATTAGCTTAAGTAAGTAGAAAGGCAGCCAGATCCTACTGATAAGTGCTTCAGTTGTTGTTGTTATAGGTGTATTTAGGGCTATGAACACTCAATCCTTAGAAAAACTATCACACACATAGTTTACAAATATCAGGCTTTTAAGGGAAAACCCAGTGTTTCAATTACTTCTTTGCGTGTATACATCAATAATCCTGCTAGCTGCTCAACCTGACATGCCCTTTAATGCAATCAGATCCATACAGGTCATATAATCAAAGGAAAAACAAGGCAACTGGGCCACATAGGCCTTACCAGTACCAACCCTTAGACCTTACCTCACTCTTTATAGGAGCAATAGACCAATTATGCGATAGTGAATCTGTAAAATTCAGTTGAGTAACTCCTTTTTAAAGGATGATAGTGTTTCACATTGCTTATTCTGAAGTGGAAGTTTGTTCTAGAGAAGGAGTATTCATTCTGTGATGAATCTATCTCTCCATGTTGATTTGATTAATTGCTGACGTAGGTTCAGATCTTTGGTATTGGTGTTTGCTGTATTGTTTAGTTTATAGAGATATCATATATCTGGAACTGCTGGATCTATAATTCCCAGGATAGCAAGGCATAGATCTCCCCTAAGGAGTATATAACACTGAATACAGTGACAGAGCCTCTGGCCTTTCCAGGTAGGTCATGTTTTTAATCCCTTTTTTTTTCCTCTTGCTGGAACCTCTCAAGTCTTTCCAACTGACAAGGGCATTGTATACTATAATTGGACTGATCAGAGTGGAATATAGATCGAAAAGAACTTCCTTGGATCTAGTTGAGATACCCTTTCTAATCATCTGCACCAGATAGAAGGATTTCCAAAACATTGCTGCAACATTATCAAACGAGATGTAATTAGCTACCAAGCTCTTTCACCACATCTTAATTTGGGGATGGAGTGTTGTCTGTAGTGTAAGCTAGGTTGGGGAATTGTTTGACAAATGTGACAATATTTCACTTTTTAACATTTAGTTTTGGCCCATTTTCTGTGCATCAACTATTAACATGAGTAAGTTCAAGTTGTAGCTTCTAAATGTTGGAATGGGGTTTGGGGATGGCACCCATTTTACAATCATCCACACAACTAGATAACTAAAGTTCCTCATTTCTGATGTGTAAGAATATGCAGGATAGCCCCAATATAGTTTCCTGATTGACCTCACTGGTTGCATTCATGTACTCGGATATGCAACAGCCACTATCACCATGTGGCTTGTGTCCATCAGCCAATTGTAATCAACCTAACTGCACAGGCATCAGTTTGGAGTACATTTAGCTTGTTAAGTATGGACCACTGTTCATGGCCTTTGCTACTATCTCAGATGAGTTTACCAGATTCATTAGTTTAATATTGTAGTTTATCAGGGCAGGTATGATCTAGTCCGTACTCTTGCAGATGGAGGCTTATTAGGCTAATGGCTCTGTTGCACCTAGGTCTGTGGCAGGGCCATCTTTGTACAATGCCATCACAACTACTGTGTATCACACCTCAGTTGGAAAGCTAGTGGCTAAGCTCAGGTTGAGTAGCTGTAGCAGCAGCAGGTCCGTCAGTGCATGTTATCGCTGTTCAGCAGGCAGTTGGCTATGTTATCAGATCCTGTGTAGCATAAATATATATATATATATATATATATATATATATATATATATATATATATATATATACACACACACACACACACACACATATAGATATATTTATATACATATGCGAGAGTTCTTTTCAGAAGATATTCGGATTGTGATCCTTTAGAATATGTAGGTATTGCATAGTTGTTTCAGGGGAGAAATGTGCACAGAATTTATTTACTAATATGTTTGCAGTATCTATTGTATCTTATTAGGTTCAAAGCAATATTTGGGGTTATTTATTTTTTTAATTTTCTGATAGAAGCAAAGACAGATTTATAATTATTCTTAACTTCCAAAGTTAATCTAAGTTCATATGATGGCTTTGTTTTCATAATGGTATTTTTCAGTAGCTTTGATAATTTTTTGATTTCATCTTGATTTGCAGAACTCTACATTTGCTGTATAGTCTAAGAAGGTTTCTTTCTTTTACTGTATTGTTTGTGCTTGTGGGATGATTTGCTCTTGAACTTGTTTTGTTTATCAATGGTATGAACTGTATGGATAATTCAGAATTTCTTCATATAGCTACTAGCCACATCAACAATTTGTGGGTTATAGTTCTATTAGAATTTTACAAATTCATCATAAACTTGCAGATTACTATGTTTGAAATCTTTGAATACTGTGATATTTTCATCTGATAGTTTGATGACTTTCAAGGACAAGGTTACCATTTACAGGTCAGACTTAACTAGAGAAAGGCATACATGTAGGACAGTAAATATAGATGCTATGTTTTAAGGACCAGGTCAAGAATAATTTGACATGTAGTGGGTTTTTTAATTGTTTAGTCCAGGAAGTTCTTGTTTATGAAATCAAGGATATTTTTATGTATAACCCATATCTGAGGTACAAGTATCCCATTTTATCAAAAGGTAGTCCCCCACTTTAATGGAGTGCCTATGTATTCGCAGTATGGCCAGTATATTCAGCAATTAAACATGTTTTTTTGGTGGGCATTGAGGGGATCCTCTAACATGTTAATGTCTGTTAGTTGGTTTTATTTAATGTGATTTAGATCTCAATAAATTCAGTTGGAGGGTCACTACAAATTTGCCTGATGGTGATATGTCTTAACAAGTATGTGTACTCTACCACCATCTCATCTAAAGGCATGGTAAGTGTAAGACCATGGTAGACAGGGAATGATTTCCTCACTATTAAACCAAGATTTAATAATACCAGAAAAGTCCAAAAACTGCAAAACCAAAGAAACTGCTCACTCCGGATGTAAATGAAGACGTTTATGCATATGTACAGTTGATGCTCGTAAGCGCTTTCGTCCCAAAATTTATTTTATAGTGAAACTTCATCAGGCCATTTGTTGAAACCAGTCATCTTTTCTTTGAGCCCTTTGCATCATTCTTGAAGAATGAAGGACTCTGTTCAATAGCAGGGTCTTTCCTGCATTTGTAACGTACACGGGGAGCTCAGAAATGTTTCTCTGCATATCCATCAGAGTTTTGCATCCCAAGTTGTTTGCATGCACATGAAATACCACTATGACACAGCCATATTTATTCACCATTGCAGTTTTTATGGCCCTTGCAGTGCCAGAGATCTTAGCACCTGAAAGACAACCCACTGTCACCATATTTTTGTCATGCCTTTTGAGAGTAGAGTTTATGTTCCTAACTACGGAGTCTCCCATCATCAGTACATTTTCGTTAGTAGACAGTTCATGTGTACTGGGCTTGGAGGGAGGTTTTTTCTGGTGAATCTCAGCTGTGGATGTGATTCTGGTGTGTGACTTGCAATGAGTCCTACTCTTGCTTGACCTTGGTAGCTTATACAGTGGCTTTTTACAGCCTCAGCATATGATACTTTTCCAGGTATTTGTGTGGTGTATTAGAATGGTATGTGGTGCTCAAAACTGTGTTTATATGTGAGAATGATGCCTCCAACTTAGCTTAATAGTTGCATCTCCACAGATAGTTTTATTTATTTTATTTTAGTTTTCATTATTTTATTTTAGTTTTCATTTGTTTACCAGGAAAAGTCCGAGTGGACACATTTTTTTTCAACAGAGGCCCAAGGAGAAAAGCTCTACATACAATACAATAACATCTACAATTGACAAACAGTGTGATTAAAAATATTTACAACTGAAAAACAGTGTGATCAAAAATATTAGATAACAGAGTTTAAATCAATTATTTATAATACAAGAACATAGGTTAGCGACACAGTAATACATTATATGATAATACACAGTTTCTAATAAGCTTGAGACAACATTATGCAATTTCTAGGACTAACATTTTTTGCTCAGCTGTTCATGTCTGACTTCAGAGCTTATTGATTTATAGTTGGTGTGCGCTGAAGTAAGATGTAGGGTAAAAGTAGAATCAGATAGAGATGGTTTAGTCAGTAGTAGAGCAAGGGCAAAGCCATTTGTTGGATAAGTGAGTTTTTAGTAATATTTTTAAATTGAGACAGAGATGGAGTAGATGTAATGTCATGAGGTAGCGCAGTCCAGATTTTTCCTATCTAATTTGAGAAAAGAGATTCTCCAGCCAGGTTTTTGGCTGCATTGATCTTAATGAGGGTTTTGTTGGTGGAGCATCGAGTTCTGGCAGTGGAATATGGTTATAGTAATTTTTGGAGGGCAGGTGTTTTCTCAGGTTGGTAGAAAATTGTGTAGGCCATAGTTAATTGGTAGTTTGTGACAAGGTAAGTTCTAGATCATTTTCTGTGAGCATCAGGCAATTGCTACATCGCCTGATTAAAGTGAATAATACTGGGTTGGCAGCTGAGGGATGACAACTTCATTTAGTGAGAAACTATAGAATAATTGGCTATAAGAGTTGTAAAGTATTTACCTTGCTTGAATACATTTTTATGAGTGCAGTATAATTAATATTAGTACAATAAAACCTTGCAGAACAATTAAACATTTGTAGGGATCTATTTAAGGTAGAAACAGCTAAAGCAATTCACCTTAGTCCTGAGGCCAACTATATCACCTTAGTGAATCTTGCTCTATCCAATCTGTTAAGAGTCAAACTTCAACTGAAGTGCAACTCAGTGCAAAACAGTTGTGTTATGAGATCACATAAACAAATAAAAAAACATTTCTTCAAGTTCGGAAGAAAAGCAGTAAAAATGTAGAAAAATAGAATTAAATAATATATAAATCACCATGAACCATTAGACAGGTCCAGTTGTAATGTAATATTCTTGTGTGTGCAGTATGACACTGTTGCCAGATAGCACACTGCTGTTGTACTGGACTGTGTACTGTGGTTATGAATATCCTGGTCTCAAAACATTTATGTGCTTCTGATAATAAAAAGGCTGAGTGACTTGTTTTTTTATTATTAATTTTGTGACTTAATATTTTAAAAAATAGGTTGTAAAATCTAAATTATTTGCTAAAGTTATTTGTTAGTATGAATCCACCTTGAAACACTGAGGTATCTAACTTGTTTCTTGTAGTAAATGTATGTATTTATTCACTCAGTCATTTGCACACAAATATGTGTATATGTATGTGTGTATATATATATATATATATATATATATATATATATATGCACACACACAGACACACACACACACACACACACACACACACACACACACACACACACACACACACACACACACACACACACACACACACACACATCTCTTAGCCATGTATGTCCTCTGGTGCAAAGACCCTTTTCAGGTACAACATGGGTCGCATATGGTACAATAAAATGCAGGAAATATAAAAATGATTGTGATCAGCATAGTAGTATATAAAGGTTTAATTACAAAATAAGCATGATAAGAAGAAAAAAAGTGACAGACATAAAAGCAGCTACCCAGTATATACAGTATTTGCAAAAGAATCCAAAGGAGACATGTACCAATGAAGTGTTTAGAATATAAGTAGCTATATATTGTCCTGGTCCCCTTCAATAAACACAACGCTAAATGATATTTGACAACCTTTATTAAACTTCCATAAACATAACATTATTGAACCATATTTTACTTTATTAGTCACATTGCAAACATCCATATAACCATTTTCTAGGCAGTGTAACCTCGCTCAAACTGACAGAATAAGCAGTGTTCTCACCTCCGCTCACTTACTTTTACTTATCAAGCAGCATCCCACTGCTCAAGATCTTTCCCAAACTCATTGAATTAAACATCCAGCATCAGAGGAGGAACAGAAGAGAGACAAGCCTGCCCCTCTTCTCATCAAACCAGCCTGACAAAGTCTTTTCCCCCCTCATCCCACCAAAGCAAACCTAAGTGTATATTAAAGAGGTCCAAGCCAAAATTATTCAGGTGTACTCCATCCTCTCTGGAACCAAACTGGATCCCTCTCACTGACATCCCAATGCCCTATCGTATAATTACCCAAAGCAGTCAATTGCTTAACTAACCTACAATTACAAATCTGATGGGCCCATTCCAAATAATAAATAACCATGGTACTACATCCGGCCACACAGTACACATACCTGGGTCTAACATCTTTAAATAAACAGATCTCACGTATCCTGACTACCAACTGTAGCTTCACAATTATTCCTAGAGCGCTACTTGCCAAGTGTGCCACCAAGGTGCAAAGGACCCCATGCCATCTGAAACAGTGCAAATCCAATTGTGGGCCATCTGACTGAACTGCAGCACCCTTTGCCACCCAGTGGATATAAGCATGATCAAATGAGATTCCTTTCCTAGAAAATTGATTTAATACTAATCCACTCTCCATACCCAATTATCTTATATAGGACAAGAAAGCATTTGATGACCAACAACCTACACCCTTTATGCCTTTAATTATCTGCCTTCACACGCATAATCCAAAACACTTTCAGTGCACAAAGAATGAGTGGAAAACCTCTCAACCCAGAACAGCAACACACTAAAACGCTGTCCTCATCATATATACAAATTGATTACATGTCATCACCTTGCCCCTACTGATGAAAAACGAAATCCTGAGTACTCCCAACATGAGACCACAGCAAACTCTTAGCCCAACTCACAAAACACAACCAGTCATTCCTGTCCTTTCCCAATACTACCTGACCACCCTTTCCCAAATGTTTAATTTTAGATCTACCCAACCAAATACGCACAGAGGCAAAACACTGAAACATCCTGCCAAACTAGTGAGCAAAACAACACTGACAGCCTACAAAATCCATAATGCATCTAAAAAGTGAACTTCAGAGTATAGTCCAATTAATCTCCATTTACAAATGCTAATCCCTGCAATAAAACCTTCAAACCTGTCCTGTCAATGGCCATCATCTGGCAGTCTTCACACTATATTAACCCTACCACAGTCCTTCAACATATGACCACAGTCCAAAATTTAGTAACGTCACATAACACTGCCACCCGTGCAGCAGTACTGATCACAACCAAGTCCACTTTGACTGAACTTGTTAACATGCCTGAACCAAATATTTCAACAATCCTTATAAACTGAAAAAGGCACAGAGAACTCGGCTGCAGGACAAAACTTCACTGTCTTCCAATGAAACACAAATAATAACGCTGTGTAACCAGTACCTCTTATATTTTCATCAACAACTACTTCATCAGATAAAATTGACCTCATTACACAATTAAATATATAAACTGTCACTGTTTGAATGAACCAATGAGAAAACAACATTAATCAAAAATGTAAAAGTGTGTATGTGAAATAGTAAATTATGAAAGACATAAAAACACTGTGTTGAAATGCATAAAAGGACATAAAAATGTGTAACAAATAAATATGTACATATATAGACCTAAAATATATACACATACTCCAATATATAATAAAAACCTTAGTTAAAATTCAAAAGCATTGATGCGTACTGGTAAAAATAATGAAAAAAACTGCACTAGCACCACCTAGTGAAAAAAATATATACTACACTTAAATTCACACTTTGCATGTAAAATTCAAAATACATGGCCCTTAAAAATGACATTACATAAACAGATGCCTCATAAAAGTTGTGTATAAAATTAATATGCATAAAATTAATATATAAACTTGAATAAAAATTGTATGAAGTTAAACCATATCATAGTTTAGCAGACCTTAATTTCAAAGCAGGTTTTATAGTTAAAAACTCATTAAGACCTGGAGGGTTACTGACATCTAAAACAATTTGCCAGTATAACTCCCTGTATTCCAGGCGGGTCTCCCATGGACCTCCCCTGTGATCAAGAGGGACGACTTCAATTACAGAAAAACTTGAATTCAGCATTTTCACAATTTTCATGATGTTTATATAAGGCATTATTGTCCTTTCTTTTTCTGATGTCATGACCATGCTCATACATTCTCTGCCTCAATCTCCTTTCGGTTTTACCAACGTAGAATGAATCACACATTCCACATAAATCAATATATACCAACCCAGTGGTGCTGCAATTAGCAAAACCTTTGGTAGTAAGGTGTTTACCCCTACATTTAAAAAAAATGCCATAATCTTCTTTAATGTTGGAACACTGTGGACAATTGCCACATTTGTGGGTCCTTTTTTTGTTACTAAAGAAAATTCCACTATTGGCCCCTTCCAAAATGTTCTTAATGTTTCTTCCCTTTCTGTATACACATTTGAAAGGTTTTTCAAATATGTTGTTCAAGTCTGACAGACTGGCAATTTTTTTCCATTCTTTAGTAACAATCCTCCTTACTAAGTTGCTTTCTCCATCAAAGGTGGAAACCATGGCAGATTGGTACCCTTTGTTTTGGGCTGAAACATCTACTGAATTCTCCTGTTGATTTAACAGTTCAGAAATGGTTGAAGTTCTTCCTAAAATCGGGGCAAATCTACCATTTCTACCCTCCATTACCTCAGTGGTCACATATGTTAACAGATCAACAGGATAACCTCTTGCTTTGAACATGTCAATAATAAAATCACATTCAGTTCTAAAATCATCTTCAGAAGTCATCCTACTAGCTTGCACCAGCTGGCCTTTAATAATTGCCCTTTTCTGATAGGGAGGGTGGGAGCTAGTATAATGCAGATAGGCACCGGCGAATGTCTCCCTTCTACAAATTTTTGATTTAAATCCATTGTCATGTCTCTGAATATTAACATCAGGAAAACATAGGTCACTCTCATCAATTTTGTAAGTAAACCTTAAAAAATTAATAGTGTTGGAAATGTAATCAAAAAATTCAACAAATTTGTCAACAGAACTGTTCCAAAAAAGGCACACATCATCCAGAAAACGCCCATAGAAATTCCAATAAAATATAAAATCAGAATTAAAACCAAATCTTTCTTCCCAGTACAATAAAATAATATTAGCATAAGTGGGTGTACAATGTGCACCCATAGCAACACCTTTTAATTGTCTAAAATACTCCCCCTGGAAGAAGATAAAATTGTTATTTAAAACTAAATCCATTAAAATTAAGCATGAACGAAACACCTTAAAAGGAATGTTGGGCTCATTTTCTAAAAATTCTTCAAACCATGTCAAGCCTGTGTCATGTAGAATACATGTAAATAAATCCACTACATCCATTGTAATAAAACTTGATGTATTTCCCTGGTTTGAGTTGTGAATATGTTTCAAAAAATCCCAGGAATCCTTCAACACATTACAATGGTCCATTACTAGCTTTTTAAGATGCTCATCAATATATTTAGCCAAGGGGGCCATAATAAAACCTTGAGCAGTGATGATAGGCCTAAGTGGAGGGTCCACGATGTTTTTGTGGATCTTGGGTATACCACAAATTGAAGGAACTTTTGGTTTCTCAACATGTAAAAAATTATAAATGTCTAAATCAATAAGCCCCTCCATCAATAAATCATTTAAACATAGGTCTAGTTTTTTGCAAACAATATGAATCTCATTCAAAGAGACTCTCTCATAGGTAACTTCATCATTAAGTAATTCAAACATCTTTGCTTCATAATTGATTTGATCCATAAAAACTACCCCACCCCCTTTATCAGGCTTCATAATTCTTAGGTTTTTATCTTCCTTACAAATTCTTAAAATATCAATTTCTTCTTTAGAAAGGTTGGAAGTAACCTTCTTGTACCTAAGCTGGCTTCTAAGTTCTTTCTCAACCGCAGCTTCAAAATTTTTAAGTTGGGGGTGCAAGGGAGGGTTAAATGTGCTCTTTTTAGACAAATCCAGTGCGTTCTTTCTAATATTACCATTAATAAACACTTCCAAATTCTTCTGCCTAATAAATAGTTTTAAATCAATGAGTAAATTCACTATTCTAGCCTTAACCCTGGGAATGAAAGTAAAACCTTTTGTAAATAAACTAAAATGTCCTTTGGAAATAAAAGTAGATGTATAATTAAATATTTTAAAACCTTTGTAACAAGATAAACAGTTGTTAACTGTAATATCTTCAGAAGGGACTATTTCCAAAATGTTTTCCGACCTCTCAGGTTCTGGTGGGCATACACAGCTGTAGTCCACCGGATCCTTGTTCTTGAGCCTTTCCAATCTCCTCGGAGAAGAAAAGTTGAAAGAGTCATGTATATCGTAACTCTCAGAATAATTTTCATTGAATAATAAATTATCTGGTCCATTGTCCCTGTCACCCCTATAAAATGGGGTCTAAGGGATATATTGCCCCCTATACATTTAGGTTTAGGGTAGTGTGTGTTACTATTGTACTCCTTAATGTCCCTTTCTATCTTTCTAAATTTCTTTCATGAACTTTAATACATTTTACTTCGACATTTTTAAGCATATCATAATATTTGACTTTTTCACATTCATTGCCAAACATCAAATCAGAAACAATTTTGTTGTTAATAGTCTCTGTCTGCGAAAACATTTTGTCCATTTCCAGTTCATTGTTTCTTATAATAGCCTTCTTGATTTCCATACCACATTTGGCAAACGCCTTGATTAAATCTTTGTGGAAATCTGACCCTTCAACCACATTGTTTAGGGTATTTGCACACCCGTAGACCTTTCGGAATAATATTTACTTGTAAACAATGTTTTAAATAGGCATTGTCCAATTCCCAGGCTTTAAATTTAAAAAGCATATTGTCCAGATCAGAAATTAGAGTGGAATAACTTCCACTAAAGTTACCAGGTTAAGGTCTAGGTGACTGTTTAAAATCTAATTTGAGGTCAAGAATGTCTTTAAATTGATTAAAAGTACCTGTTTTATTTAAATTCGAGACACCAGCTGTTGCTGTACCAAATCCACTGTTTCCATTCACTGGCGTCATTTTAGAAACTCGAGTAACATTTGTAAATGAAGAAACAGTTGGTAATCCATCCCCACTATCCGATCGAGCCTAGCTACTCTGCCCACGCGTAGAGTCAACTGTGTGTGCGGTTCCTTCTTTCAAAGCTGAACCTAAAAGCCTCTCTTGGTTGCAGGGAATGGATGAAATCAGTGTTTGCATCAAGGGCATCAGTAAGCCCACCAACCGTGATATCTGTCCAATAGGTTTACGTAGCTCACAAAGCTCGTTTCTTTTGGATGTTTCAGGTGAAGAAATGTACAAAAGAGCCGGAGATTCCATGACCAAAAGTAAAAAAGCTTGTAAACAAAACAATGGTCTCAGTGCCTATCAAAGTATACCAGTAAACTGAAAAAAGGCACAGAGAACTCGGCTGCAGGACAAAACTTCACTTTATTCCAACAAAACACAAATAATAATGCTGTGTAACCAGTTCCTCTTACGTTTTCGTCAACAACTATTTCATCAGATAAAATTACCTCATTACACAATTAAATATATAACCTGTCACTGTTTGAATGAACCAATGAGAAAACAACATTAATCAAAAATGTAAAAGTGTGTATGTGAAATAGTAAATCATGAAAGACATAAAAACACCGTGTTGAAATGCATAAAAGGACATAAAAATGTGTAACAAATAAATATGTACATATATAGACCTAAAATATATACACATACTCCAATATATAATAAAAACCTTAGTTAAAATTCAAAAGCATTGATGTGTACTGGTAAAAATAATGAAAAAACTACACTAGCACCACTTAGTGAAAAAAATATATACTACACTTAAATTCACATTTACAATATTCTCATCCTGTGCCACAACACAACAAAGTGAAGAAGATAAATGAGTGCACCATCCATGGAACAAAAAAAAAACTCCCCTATGGTTCTACAGTGCCAGTCACATGCTCAGACTGCAATGCAGACAAAGTACACCAACCACAAACACCTGATCTGTTGTCCTATCAGTGATGGCAAAGCAACACGCACCAGCAGAACCAACCAAACTCATCAACTAGGTGGTCATGCTCAACTACACCAGCTGCATATACTCACCACATTCCCGTAATACAATATTAAACATCCCAGTAATGCCCACACCCCTCCCAAAGACCCGGAAAACCACCAAGCTGACCCTCTCATGACCCCCAAGCAACCACCTTGAAGAAAGAGGAAGAATAAAATAAAAACAAAAAAATATTTCACTCATCTAACACCACCATGCCCCCATTCATACCTAAGGCCTACCTGTACCAAAATACCTATAGGTAACCTAGGATGTGCTACTTGCCTCAGCAAGTTCACGCCACAATCTGATCCCCCTACCAAGTTACTCTCGCACAAAAACAATTAAGCCCCTCCTTACACTTACCTCATTTCATCCCAACCCTCATCATTTCATCCCAACCCTCATCCTTTCCTAATTTAACCCTTCCATCCCCACCAGAATAACTTTCTTCCACTACCATCTTAACTCCCATTACTATTCCTTCTTGACTCTCACCCAAAGATGTCCCTGGACAAATTGGGTTGTTTCCAAACCTCATTTAATATGCAGACTTTGAGTATACATGTAGTGATGAGAGAAGTAAATACCACAAAAAGTGTTAACTGAAATACAAAGCTGATGTAAGGAGGAAGGTGTTAATGGGTGATAAGGAAAAAGAAAGAATATCTAAAACAGTGATAGTACTAGGATGTAAATATGGTTTGAAGAAGGAATTGCTAAGAGATTGTAAGATTAGTGGTGTCTGTGAGCAGAACTGTGAGAGTGATCTCAAATTAATTTAGTCTGTATCTTGAAACTGTGTACAACTAAGCTATTTTTAGGGAAAAAAAGATTCTCTGTTTGAGTTTATTTATCCATATTGCATCATAGATGCTAAACAAGTTAGATTAGTGCTTCCGACTTCAGTTTTCTCAAAGACATCAGAAAGTGATATTTTTATACTTTCACGGATTGTATAAGTTACTTGTACAATTCTGTAACTTGTTCTATAGATTACACTATTGACATATGTTTTAGTACTATAGATGTTTTGTATTTCTGACATAATATTCATTAGATGATATTTCCCCCTTAGTGTTAGCCCAATAATAAATATTTAATTTTATCCTTCAAAAATTGAGGTCTTGATGTAACAGTAAGCTATATTTTTGTTGTCGTTACTCACCTTGCATATTTTATGAAATGTAACTCTGATAGTTTTTTCAGAATATCTGTTGTCAATATATTAATAAGCTGTTTTTGCAATGATTCCGTTTTCATATAATTATGAAATCTTTACAGTAGAATATACTTGAAATGTGTCAATTTTATAAACAAATTGGTATTCTGATTAAAAGTTTCAACCCAAAAGCATTCGGTCTGAGCATGTAGAACTTTTACAAAGCCTAGATTAAAGAAATATTCCAATTTAAACACTAGTAAATTACTTTCATTTAGTTAATAGGCAAACTACTCATAGGGGAACAACAGGAAGTTAATGTTCAGATATCACCATGTAATAAAAACGTTGCTTCACTGAAAAAAGCCAAAGTAGACCTTTTTGTGTAATGTTCACCAAAACGAGTGTAAAGTAAAAAATAAATTAAGAAACAAAAGTAACATATACGTGAGTGTGTACGCACGTGTGTGAGAGAGAGAGAGACCGAGAATAAAACTAAGTGAGGGAAGAACTAAGACGGAGACCCAGCAAGTGAAAGAGACAGAGAAAATGAATGAGAGACTCAATACATACCTTTCATATTCTTTGCTAAAAAATTCTGAATAAAGCTAAAAAAGTGAGAAAAGTCTTAAAATCAGAGACAGTTTTAAATAGGTTTACCTTTATAAAGGCAATACACAGTCGGGCGAACAGCAAGCGTTTGAAAGGCCATTTGAAAATTTTGTAAATGCCGAAAGAAAAAAGGTGCGAATGTGCAATGAGTGAATGCACAGTGACATTCGCTCATTGCACATTCGACATTGTTGGGTAGATTGCACTATAGTGGGGATCGGGAAATGGTTCCTTTCCCCACTGAAGTGCGATCTTGGAGTTAGAATAATAAAGTCGGGGTGGTGAGGGAGGGGTGCAGCCCCTCACATGGAGGGTGCAGGGGGGCTTGCCCCCCTGCTTGACACTTCGTTTTTTTTTTTTGTTTGACATTAATGTTTGAAAAACAGCAAATCTGCTTTTCGATTTACTGTTTTTCGAACATTAAGGACTGTCGATGTTTTCACTTTCATGGTTTCGAGTCGCTCATATGAGCACTCGAACCACTGTGATTCGAGTTCATGAAGGTACACCTTTTAAATATAACCAGTACACTTAATAAATGCAAGAGGTTTTCATCAATATGCATTTTCTGAGCATTAAAAGATATGAAACTATAATTTCTGACTTCACTGACTGACACTAATTTTAAGTAATTTTTCTGAACAATCAGCCATTTTTGATGGACAGCTCACACTTGGGAGCACATTGAGAGGCACAGGAACTTCTCAATGATTTACAGTCTGATTTTTTTTTTCATTTATTTTATCTCATTGAACCATCTAAAGTAAAAATGGGCAAGAAAGTAAGAGTTATAGCATGTCACATTTGCGTGTGCGTGTGTGTGTCAGACAGAGGGAAAAAACATTAAATACACAACTTACACTCTGGATGTAAAATATCCCATCTATAAACAATTATATAAACTACAGCAGGACTGAAACATTAGGCAAAGCAACTATTTTACATCAAAAATGTATATAAAAAGTATATGGTAATTAAAAAAAAAAGTACAAAACATTTTAACAGATAGATAGCCCATTATCAAAGTGCAGTAATTCCCTGCACTGTGGGTATCATTAGGGAAATAATGCCCATCCTGGCATGATGAGGCTCCCTGTCTTCATCAGTGGACCTCACAACAGCCCTGGTTGAGCATTATGTCTGTGTTAGAGAATGGGCGACCTGTAGATCGCATCCTGACTGGAGAATGAACATTGTTCAGAAGGGTGTTAATCTACTGGTAATGCACGCTGAAAAAATGAGTCCGATGATTCATGGCAGCATATCAAACTGCCGAGGTGCTCCGACTGAAAAAAACTAATGGCCTACATTGTTTTATGCTAGCTAAGCAGCACTTTTGCTGTTTAGTGAGTGTAAAGTAAAGTAAAATAAAAAAGTGTGTTTGTCTGTGTGTGAAAGTGTACGTGCGTGTATAACTGTGAGGGAGAGATCAGTTGAGCTACTATTTTACACTTGCTAAGCAGTGATTTTGATGTTTAGTGAATGTAAAAAAATAAATGAAATGTGTGTCTGTGTGTGTCTGTGAGTGTCTGTGTGTGTCTGTGAGTGTGTGTGTGTGTGTCTGTGAGTGTGTGTGTGTGTGAGAGAGAGAAATGTGAGAGTACTGCTGCTGGCAGGGATCAAAGAGGTTTGCACACCTCTCAACCTCTTAGTTCAACACATTTGGATACCTCTCAACTATCCAGATTTTTGCAGGTTGTACAGATTTTTGCCTCACATTTTCAGTCTCTTCCTAATAAAATTCATGGTTTTCTGTCAAATGGCTGGGGACTGAAGTAAGTAAATAATGACATTTGAATTTAAGACTACTACTTCTTCTTCTTTCAGCTGTTCTCATTAGGAGTCGCCACAGCGAATCATCTGCTTCCATTTCTTCCTGTCCTCTGCATCTTACTCTGTCACCTCTCACACCACATCCATAAAACTTATCTTAGACCTTTCTTTTTTCCTCTTACCTGGCAGCTCCATCCTTAGCCTCCTTTTCCCAATATACCCAGCATCCTTCCTCAGCACGTCCAAACCAATGCAATTTCACCTCTCTGGCTTTGTCTCCAAACCGTCCAACCTGAACTGACCCTCTAATATACTGATTCTTAATCCTGTCCAATCTCATCACACCCAGTGCAGATCTTAACATCTTTAATTCTGCCACCTCCAAACTCTGACTCCTGCCGTTTTGTCAATGCCACCGTCTCCAACCCATATAACATAGCTGGTCTTACTACCCTCTTATACATCTTTCCTTTCACTGTTACTGGTACCTGTCTGTCACAAATCACTCATGACACACTTTTCCACCCACTCCACCCTATCTGTACTCTCTTCTTCACCTCTCTTCCACACTCATCATTACTCTGAAAAGTTGATCCCAAGTATTTAAACTCATCCACCTTCGCCATCTCTACTCCCTGCATCCTCACCATTCCTCTATCCTCCCTCTTGTTCACACATGTATATACTCTCTCAGGCCTGCTGACCTTCACTCCTCTCCTTTCTGGAGCATATCTCCACCTCTCCAGGGTTTCCTCAACTTGTACCCTACTCTCACTACAGAACACGATGTCATCCGCAAACATAATAGTCCACTGGGACTCCGGTTTGATCTTGTCTGTCAACCTGTTCATCACCACTGCAAATAAAGGGCTCAGAGCTGATCCTTGATGTAATCCCATTTCCACCTTAAACACATCCATATCTCCTACCACAGGCCTCACTACTGTAATACTACCCTCGTACATGTCCTGTATCACTCTTACATACCTCTTTGCCAATCCCGACTTCCTCCTTCTGACATTGCAAACATCTCATCTGTAGTTCTCTTTTCCAGCATAAAACCATACTGCTGCTCACAAATCACCCCCCTTCTTAACCTAGCTTGAATTTTAGACTTCATATACTGCAGAAAATGCATGGTAACAAAATATATTTTTCTAGCAAATTTTTAAGCTTATAAGAGCAGTATTTAAACATTGTCACTATTTTTGGGCCTTTGTCACCCACATTATTTCTGGCTTTGTCTAGATTTATTGTGCTAAGAGGTTGAGAAGTATGCTGGATAAACCTAAAATATTTTATTTATTTATTTATTTATTTAAATTTGTTGACCGGGAGTGTCCGACTGGACGTAGGTCCATTTTCAGCGGAGGCCCGGGGAGAAAAGCTCCACAGTTAAAATAAACAGACAGTATTTACATTGGATTACATAGTGATTAATAATTTACATAGCAATTACTTACAACATATTTACAGATGAAGAACATAGTACATTAGTGGACAACTAGAATCTTTATCTGTGAAGTACATAATATTATGTACTTAATTAATGTAATTAATAAATGTTACAATGAGAAGTTCCTGCTGTATAATAAGTACTGGCTTATGAGCATCTGAGCTTGCTATAATCAAGGTAGTTAGTGGAGTGGAAAGAAAGGTAGTGGTTGGATGGGGTGGATGATATTAGAGTGGGAGTTGCAAGGGCATAGCCAGCATGTGTTTAGTTGCGCTTTTAGTAAAGTTTTGAAGTGGATGCATGATGGTATGGAGGTAGTTGTGGGTGGGAGAGAGTTCCATAATTTGGCTATGGCGCAAGAGAACAGTGCTTCACCAGCAGAGTTATTGGCTTTAGTGATCTGCAAGTGATTTTTGCTGCTGGATCTTAGTGGTCTGGTGGTGCGATAGGGTTGGACTAGATTCTGGAGGGATGGGACATTTAGTGGATGGTTTAGTAGGTTTACTACTGTTTAATAAACAGGAGAGAAAGGCTCAAAATAGGAACATATTTTAAATGTTGCTGTTATAAATTCACACCGTTACATGAATATACTATTGGTGTTAGCATGCATTTTCTAAAACAGAGTTGTGTGTGTGACTGGCTGAGACTGACCAGTGACAACAGCAGTGGTAAAGAGGTTTGCATACCTCTTGACTTTTCAGCTTAAGAAATCTGAATAAAGGCTAAAATAAAGAGGGACCAAAGGATGAAAAATACGAAGAAAATGTAATTACTGCTTTTATAAAATGACAAACTTGCTGAAATAATAGGATTTGTGATAGTATGCATTTTCTGAAGGAACTAAAACTCTTGAATGTACG
Source organism: Protopterus annectens (assembly GCF_019279795.1). NCBI lineage: Eukaryota > Metazoa > Chordata > Ceratodontiformes > Protopteridae > Protopterus > Protopterus annectens. Next base: position 310,877,113 of record NC_056749.1, on the reverse strand, counting down.
TCATTATTTAGTGACATCAGTCTCCAATAACAGGTGACAGACCAGACATTTTAGGAGTGAAGAACCAATGCAATAAAGTGAATACCTGGTTATTTTTCTAAAGTGTTATATTTTGGATATAAAATGCTTCTTCCAACACCATTAACATTCACTACAGCAAGTCTGAGACATAAGGCGGAGGAACTATTTTACATAAAAAAATACATAAAATATAGTAATAAAAAGAAAATAAATAACTAAAACTTAACAATTTTGCAGACAGAACATTCTCTAAGCACAATAACGCCCTCCAGGGTGTGTGCTATTGTGGAAATTATGCCCTTCAATTGGTGTAGAGGCCCTCTGTCTGCAGTGTTGGGCCTTTGAACCAGTCTGAGGGGTGTTATTTCTACAGTAACACACACCCTGTTGGGCATTATTGCTTTCTTAATGCATAACCAGCAGGACATCATTGTGTGCATGTCTGATCTTAACAATGTGTAAGAATCTCAGAAGGGGCAGATCATACTCAAAGAGCTATACTGTGTTTTTGAATGAAAGAGCTATTATTACTCCCAAAAGATATGTTGTAGATGTCACATTGTGTAAAATCCTTTTGTACGTAGTATATACTTCTGTGATTTGTTACATTGTCTCACTACCCTCTTATACATCTTTCCTTTCACTGTTACTGGTACCTGTCTGTCACAAATCACTCGTGACACACTTTTCCACCCACTCCACCCTATCTGTACTCTCTTCTTCACCTCTCTTCCACACTCACCATTACTCTGAACTGTTGATCCCAAGTATTTAAACTCATCCACCTTCGCCATCTCTACTCCCTGCATCCTCACCATTCCTCTATCCTCCCTCTCGTTCACACATGTATATACTCTCTCAGGCCTGCTGACCTTCACTCCTTTCCTTTCTAGAGCATATCTCCACCTCTCCAGGGTTTCCTCAACTTGTGCCCTACTCTCACTACAGAACACGATGTCATCCGCAAATATAATAGTCCACTGGGACTCCTGTTTGATCTTGTCTGTCAACCTGTTCATCACCACTGCAAATAAAGGGCTCAGAGCTGATCCTTGATGTAATCCCATTTCCACCTTAAATACATCCATATCTCCTACCGCAGGCCTCACTACTGTAATACTACCCTCGTACATGTCCTGTATCACTCTTACATACCTCTTTGCCAATCCCGACTTCCTCCTTCTGACATTGCAAACATCTCATCTGTAGTTCTCTTTTCCAGCATAAAACCATACTGCTGCTCACAAATCACCTCCCTTCTTAACCTAGCTTGAATTTTAGACTTCATATACTGCAGAAAATGCATGGTGACAAAATATATTTTTCTAGCAAATTTTTAAGCTTATAAGAGCAGTATTAAAACGCTGTCACTATTTTTGGGCCTTTGTCACCCACATTATTTCTGGCTTTGTCTAGATTTATTGTGCTAAGAGGTTGAGAAGTATGCTGGATAAACCTAAAATATTTTATTTATTTATTTATTTATTTATTTAAATTTGTTGACCGAGAGTGTCCGACTGGACGTAGGTCCATATTCAGCGGAGGCCCGGGGAGAAAAGCTCCACAGTTAAAATAAACAGACAGTATTTACATTGGATTACATAGTGATTAACAATTTACATAGCAATTACTTACAACATATTTACAGATGAAGAACATAGTACATCAGTAGACAACTAGAATCTTTATCTGTGAAGTACATACCAGACATTAACAAATGTTACAAGAAAAAGTAGTTCATGCTGTATAATAAGTACTGGCTTATGAGCATCTGAACTTGCTATAATCAAGGTAGTTAGTGGAGTGGAAAGAAAGGTAGTGGTTGGATGGGGTGGATGATATTAGAGTGGGAGTTGCAAGGGCATAGCCAGCATGTTTTTAGTTGCACTTTTAGTAAAGTTTTGAAGTGGGTGCATGATGGTATGGAGGTAATTGTGGGTGGGACAGAGTTCCATAATTTGGCTATGGCGCAAGAGAACAGTGCTTCACCAGCAGAGTTATTGGCTTTAGTGACCTGCAAGTGATTTTTGCTGCTGGATCTTAGTGGTCTGGTGGTACGATAGGGTTGGAGTAGATTCTGGAGGGATGGGACATTTAGTGGATGGTTTAGTAGGTTTACTACTGTTTAATAAACAGGAGAGAAAGGCTCAAAATAGGAACATATTTTAAATGTTGCTGTTATAAATTCACACCGTTACATGAATATTACTATTGGTGTTAGCATGCATTTTCTAAAACAGAGTTGTGTGTGTGACTGACTGAGACTGACCAGTGACAACAGCAGTGGTAAAGAGGTTTGCATACCTCTTGACTTTTCAGCTTAAGAAATCTGAATAAAGGCTAAAATAAAGAGGGACCAAAGGATGAAAAATATGAAGAAAATGTAATTACTGCTTTTAAAAAATGACAAACTTGCTGAAATAATAGGATTTGTGATAGTATGCATTTTCTGAAGGAACTAAAACTCTTGGATGTACGTCATTATTTAGTGACATCAGTCTCCAATAACAGGTGACAAACCAGACATTTTAGGAGTGAAGAACCAATGCATTAAAGTGAATACCTGGATATTTTTCTAAAGTGTTATATTTTGGATATAAAATGCTTCTTCCAACACCATTAACATTCACTACAGCAAGTCTGAGACATAAGGCAGAGGAACTATTTTATATAAAAAAAATACATAAAATATAGTAATAAAAAGAAAATAAATAACTAAAACACAACAATTTTGCAGACAGAACATTCTCTAAGCACAATAACGCCCTCCAGGGTGTGTGCTATTGTGGAAATAATGCCCTTCAATTGGTGTAGAGGCCCTCTGTCTGCAGTGTTGGGCCTTTGAACCAGTCTGGGGGGTGTTATTTCTACAGTAACACACACCCTGTTGGGCATTATTGCTTTCTTAATGCATGACCAGCAGGACATCATTGTGTGCATGTCTGATCTTAACAATGTGTAAGAATCTCAGAAGGGGCAGATCATACTCAAAGAACTATACTGAGTTTTTGAATGAAAGAGCTATTATTACTCCCAAAAGATATGTTGTAGATGTCACATTGTGTAAATTCCTTTTGTACATAGTATATACTTCTGTGATTTGTTACATTGAACTGTTCATGAAATTTAATAAGTATTTCTGAATGTAATTTGTAATATTTTAGCTTGAATTTATCTGGCTTAGTTCCAAAACTGCAATGAGATGTCCAGCAAGAAAAATTCACACAGAATACCACTGTACCTCATCTGCAGCTGATCTTCTTTGTCATTCTACTAGTTGTATTGCTTTTTGTCTGTGTGTGATCTTTGAGAGAGACGGCTACAGCCAGATTGTCAGTGGAAAATGCAAAGGCCAAATTTCTGTCATGTTTCTGCACACATCAACTGATGACTTGTGAGTTGGAGACTGGCAACACTTTACAGAGGGAATTGTCATTTAAAAGCTTTTCTTCAGTGATGCAATCTCCCTTTACAGGTTCATATATGCATATGTTAAAAAAAATAACTTCTTCCTTTTGTGCTGAATTACTTGAAAAGTTGATAGTTATCTATATTGATGGAATTTAAAAACAAAAGCTGGTATTCACAGTTCCAAGTTTTGGATTTACGTGGTGGCAATCTAAGAAGAGCAGTGCCACTTCTGTATGCAAAAAAACAGTCAATTGAGGTTATTCATGCGGACTATGGAAATGTACGGCACAGCTATTTATGGCAAAACTGTAAATTACTTGAAGAGAAGCATTTACCCTTCTTTGTTCTTCTGTAATGACAAGTTTTATCGAATGCTTATCTCTCTAGCCTGCATTTGCGTCACCTCTTTTTCCTTTCTATTAACTTTAAAGTAACAGTCATTGATATTCCTAACGCAGAACTGAGCACCACTGTCCCTTTGTGGTTATACTGTAGTCTGTTACTTGCATACAGCCGGTGTCTGTCAGGTCATACTGATATTCCTCCGAGTCCCATTGTCATCTTCACTCTCTGCTGCCACACACAATCATTATGAGGCCTCGTGGTTGCTTTTATCCAGGTGCTAAATTGTAGCATAGGTAACATTTATGATAATGCCACCACCCATCAATATACTGACGTCTTTATCCCACAATCCTGGGTTTAAACTGCTGTGACTTTTTCATTGCTTACCACTGGGTCCTTTATGCACCACAATATGCATCTCCTATGTCTCATCATTCACAGTCATTCACACATCTTCCTTATGTCTTACTAGGTCCGATCCCCATGATCCGATAAACAGTAATATAGTCTCCACTGTTGCACTTCACAAGTATCTTAATGCATGTTGTTAACTGAGTCTCCACACACATTGAATCTCACCTCAGTCACTTCTGCTTCATCCTTATCATTACCCCTCTCTGCAGCTATTCCCCTCAGTTTGTAATAGCCTAGCCCTCCTCAGTATCTCGATTGTTTGCTGTTTCTTTCTGATGCATCTCTTCACTTTGCTGTCCCTCCTGCTCTCTTACTGTAAGACGACTTCACTTTTCCGTCCTCATCACATTCTGACTCTGCTCTCATACTGAATGCCACTGCTTGCCCATTTCTCATTTCTTTTTCCTGTGCTGTTTGCTTCTACATAACCATCATTTGCTCTGTTTCACATTCTTCACTTGCAATGTCACTACGCTTGTCCCTTTATCTGATTTCCATGGTCTTGCACTTTTTATCCACCTTACTCTGTATATCATTACTTTCCTGCACCGCTGTGACACTGCCAGCTCAGGTCATCATGTCCCTTTTCCTTTCCTCTCACTAGTTGTCTACATGCTCGTTTCTGCCTTCTCTGTAGTCCCACTCTGCGCTCTCTCTCTTAACCAGTTTACCCACTACCGCACTGCCATTTGTATGCGTCATATTAAGCACTGAAACATACTTATTCTCCTGCATATACCCCACAGGCTCTGTCACTCCAGAGTTGTTCAAGGAAAACATCTGCCTATATGTTGACCTCATCATTCACCGCTTTTCTACTCTTCTCATCCTGCCTCTTAGATTGTTTTTATGCACTCTCATTCTTGGATGCACCACTTTTTTTATTTTCCATTTTTATTTTATTTTTTTCTTTTTGTTTTAATTTCATAGATGTACTTTAAGCACCCAACAAGGCCTATTTGCTAGAAGGGTAGCTCACATTGTGAACCTCTTACAAAAAATTCTAGCAAAAGATAATTCAATGAGAAATTCAGTTTAATAGACCAGCAGTTAGTTATTCCCTAACATGCATTATTCCTGGACTATAAGGAAGTATGCATGCTACAGCATCTCGGTGATGGACAATTGATCAATCAGTTCAGATGCAAGTCTTTTCAGATACCAAACAAAAAGAAAATATTTTTTTCTTCTGCTTTAAAACTCTTTCCACATATTTGTAAATAAAGTAATGAAGCATGCGATTGTTTTTAACAGAAAAGGAAAAGCAAATGTTTATTGTTACAGATTCTAAAAATGCAATCTCATTGAATAGACTTTAAAATGATGAGGCCAAACATTTTTCACAAAAAAGAACAGAAACAATAATAATTTATAAATGATTACAACAAAATCATTTGATTGTGGGGATGTCCACAGTATTGTAAATCTGCTCTAATTTGTATTAGTACTAAAAACTGTAGTAATAACAATCATATTAGAATGATACTAGTAATAGCATTTAGTGTTTAAAATTGTTTCTAACCCCAGGAAAACAGACATAATTTCTCAGCTCTGTTGCAGATCAATCTCTGGCATCACTACTGATATTTAAAAACTTCCCCTAGTTCATATCATATCAGTAAAGTTATCTAAAGCAAGTTCTGTATCTGAACAAAGATATACAGACCATAATATTATAAAGTATATTAATTTCTTTATAATAACATTGCCCTCACCAGTTATAGAAAAGTTAGACCAAGGAACATGGACAAAAGGAAGGCCCCTGGTGGTAATAATAAACCCTGCTTATAACACATCCAATTAATAACTAAATGGCTGTCATACTTAAGAGATCGTATATAATTATCCTTGAAGGTCATGCAGTGAATTCTATGATATGAAATAGCAATTTTACATACTATGCTAAAAAGGCCTTTCTTGGTAATGTGACTATTATATCTATATCTATATGTATGTATGTGTGTGTGTGTGTGTGTATATATATATATATATATATATATATATATATATATATTTATATATAAATATATATATATATATATTTATATATAAATATATACAACCACTCACACACATACAGTATATATAATATAATATATATATATATATATATATATATATATATATATTGTTAAAGTTGGCATTAGTTGCAAGGGATGTTGTTTAATTTACAAAGGAAAAGGAAATCCGTATCAGATGATGAACATTCTAAGCAGTTGTTTATTTTTTTAAAGGGTTTCTGTGCATTTTTCACTGATGGATTCCTGACCTTGTGGATGTATAGATATAAAATGTAATGCAATAAAATCAAAAGGAAGTGTGGATGCCACAATAAGGAAAACTTTTTTTTTTTTTTTGCTAAAGCATGATGTTTCCTACTTATGTACTCTGACTTCTATTTCTAATGCCAGTTGAGCTCTCATGGAGCTTGTTTATTGACTTCTTGTCAGGCCAGATATTTTTCAACGCCATTGATTATTTTTTTCAGAAGCACATTCAATTAGAATAGATTGAACTTCAAAGTAAAACTTTCCTGTGCCGCCACCATTTGAAGACATACTTTGGAGCCAGTCCCCATGGGTAATGAGACAGTGAGAGACACAAACTGCAGCAAGACGTCTACCAAAAAAAAAAAAAATAAATAAATACTTGGTTTTATTTCAGAATTTGAGAATCAGGCCAGTGTGTTTATGTATCTACTGTCTCTCTTTCTTTAAATATATATATATATATATATATATATATATATATATATATATATATATATATATATATAGTTACAGACACCTGGATAATATATAGACACAGATATGTATCCATATATATGTATGTCTACATATATAAATAAAACATTTTTTCAAGACAAGATTAATGTTTGTTGAGTAAAAGACATGTCTTTATAAACATGTTTTATAACTGGTGCCCACTTTCATGTGTAGACAAAGCAAACAGTCTTAACTCAGTATAGGTTAAGAAATGTAATGAAACGTGATCAGGTTTAAATTAACAGTTCACTTTAAACAACAAAGACAATTAGTGTCATCGTATTAATAGCTGATGTTATGCAAGTACCTGTCAAAAGATATTACACAGCTATACCAAAGCAGCAAGTTTATATGTATTGTTTGCCATACTAGAAGCACCTATAAACACTGCTAGCATGTCTGATGTGGGATCTGATTGGGTTGCATCTAAACAGTTTGTCACTTAACCTGAGAATGTAATACTTCCATTTCAAGAAACATTACTTTATTGCATGCTGTTTTAAATAATTTTATACTTACTATGTTCTTCTTTCTGCTTTTCCCAGTTAGGGGTTGCCACAGCGGAACTCTGGTCCGCTAATGATTGGCAATAGATTTTTACGGTGCCGAGGTGCCAGCTCAATGCCCAACCTTCAACAAAGGCATGCCCATTTCACACATCTCTTTCAAATGCCACTCGACCATGGGGAGGACATGCAGACTCCACACAGAAGGCGATCCAGCCGAGAATCGAACGCGAGAATCTCTTGCTGTGAGGCGACAGTGCTACCGCTGCACCACCGCGGCTTGATTTTGTACGATCTTCAATATGCAATAATTTCAATATATGCATTTGAATGGTTTATATGGCAGATGAGTTGCACTGCACACATCATTCAGTTGCTGACAAAGTGTTGCCATCCTGAGAGGAAAATATTATAAAGTAAAGGAGGAGCTGATCAAGAATTATCTTGAAAAATGAAGCATGCTAATGATATTATGTAAAATGATGTTGATCAGACCTTTTTAACCACACCACATATTTTTGAATATAGTTTACATTTTTGAAAGTTCCTTTTTATGTGAATAAGTCTTTGATGTAAGGTAACTGTCAACTTCTTGCTGAATTAATCTTTTATAATGTTTGAGCTCCAGTATGGCATTCATAGTCATTGTACAAATGCATTCTTGCTATCCACACTGTCAGAGAATGAGCATAGCTGAACTGTGATTCATAGAGGCTATTTACAGAAATGCATAATGGCCGCTGATAAGCCTAAGTTAATTAACTCGTAATGAGACATAAATGAGAATGCAACACAGCATATGCCAATGAAACCTACTTGTGATACGTAGTCAGTTTTTTGTTCCATTCACATATTGTAAAAAACATAGCTGTGTCTGTTATATCTACTTTGCAATCCACAATCTTGCTTTCTTCTTAGGTATTTCCCTGGTGTCCTGTAAAATGGAACAGTCATATAATCATCTTTTAAATAATACCTGCCATACTGGGAAAAATATGGGACAAAAACCACCATAATTATACACTTGTGTAGAATTCAACACAGTACACTTGTGCTGATATGTTTGCAGAATCATTGGCGGTATTAAAGAAAGCATTTGTTTAACACATCCATCCTTTCATTCATCCCTAACACATTCTTGTAATTATAATAATACTGTCAGTGACACTCGGGAATCCCCCAGTAGAGACACAAGTTCAGCCAACAAAATATCTTTGTTACTCTAGTACTTCAATCACTACATTACTCCAGTACTTCAGTCACTACATTTCAACCATGTATACAGAATTATTAAAATATATAAAAGTAAAATATGTCCTCAGTGGTCACAAATAATTTATACTGCTGCTGTAATGACTTCCCATTTATAAATGACAATGTACAGTATTGCGATATGCCCATCATATGAATAAAACAAACATTTGATGAAGTGAACTCTGTAATCTTATCTCATTTTCATCTGTTTAAAATGTCTGCAGTATCCAAATTAATTTGCCACCTAAATTGAGTAACCCCAAACTTACAGACCACTGTTAAACTTACTCATGAAAGTTAAGGGTTCTTTATGTGAAATGAGGCACTTTCTTTGTTTAGCTGTAACTGCAGTGATACACAAACATGTGCAGCACCTTAAGCACATGACTGCTTCATTTTACATGAGGCTTAGCTTTAGGTGCTTGTGCTTTTACCTTAACTAGGAGTATTTCTCAACACACCTGCATGATTAAGTGGTCAGCTTGAATGACATCCGCTGACTATATTTACATACTGACAAAGAGCAACTCTTCGTGGAAGACTGCTATGTACAATCAAAGCACAGTATTAGTTTGTCTACTTCTGTGGTTAATCAACTGGTACCATCCATGATAGTATGTTTTATTTTTCTTTGATCTTTGAATATTGACAAAGTTCTAAATAATGTTAAACAAATATTTTAATTGTATCACATACAAAATTATCAAATGAATATACTGTTGTGTTTATCAAACAGTTTATTGTAAAAGAAATGGACTAAACAAATTTCAGATTAAGAAGTGTAGCATGCTTGGATATACATTTTGCTTGCAAAGTTATTTTGAAGGAATAGGGTATTTTTGAGTAACTAGGAATTGTCCTCGAGGAAAGTATTAAATAGATGGTGGTATTTGTTATGCCAAATTGTAACACTAGCTGACAAGAATATTAGTTTAGGTTTAGTATCGTAGCTTCAGATATTTAATATCGAAGACAAGAACAAAATAAGAACCTTGCATGTAAAATACTCTTTTTATTTTAATAGGAAAAGCACTGCTGATATGAAATTAATCCTGCCTAGTTTCAGCCTGAAATACAACAAAGTGAAAATGAGGCTACCTTTGAAAAACATAAGACATTCAGATCCCATGCACTGCAACAGATGAAATTAGTGAACTTGAGAATATTATATGCTCAGATGGTTGACTAGATTCCCTCTTTCAGGAGTTAAAAAAACAGTTATCTTTACTGCTACAAGAGTCATAAAGCTTGATTGTAAAAGTTTCCCAGGTATTAATATAGGAGTCATTTTACCTTTACAAAGATTACCTACTTAAGCAATTTGTACGCAGAGCAAGCAGGCTTAGTAAATATTTAATATAAGCTTTGAAGACAGTATGAAAGGCTGCAGACTATTCCAATTAAACTTTTTTATTAGTAGGAATCATACAAGGAATACAATATAACTGGATTTCTAGAATGCTTTGCTGTACTGTGTTTTTTCCCTATTCACACCTATTTGTTTTGAGCTGCAATTCACTTTTCTTTTTATAGAGTCATGTGACATATAGTATGAATTTTGATGGCTAAGTGCGAAAATTCTCTAAAGTACACAGTTCACCCAGAGCTATAACACATCAATTCATCTTATGTCAACATCCAGCAAAATAATGCAAGTGTAATATGACATTAGTCTCAGAAAACTACTCCAGTATTTCAAATATATATATATATATATATATATATATATATATATATATATATAGCTTCATGAAGTTTAAGCAAGTCATGAGCTTTCTCCACTTGTATCTGAGAATCTTTTTCTATTTATGACATCGAGAAGTAAGTCGCTTTCTTCTGAAGTTCTCGACACAGTTGACATTTTTGCGTTTTAAATCAATCCTATACTGATTGCAGCACAATCTCTCGGACATGGCATTTATTGTAGACATATTCTTACTATTACTGGGGTGATAGGGTTCTGCACTGGTGAAATATTATTAGAAACTTGATGGACAGTTTATTTACTTTTTTCACTGAGGCTTAAGCAGAAATAAGTTCACAGTGCTTCTGCTGCTCTGGTGAGTGAATAATAAACCTGCCAGAATATCCTGTTGCTAATGTTATTTTCTGGGCTATATGTAGGTAATTCACTGTCTTCCTAGTCAGTTTAATTAGTTCAGTAAATCAGTTGTTATAAAAAGTATATCTCTGAAACGTAGCGTCAGTTATAAAAGTATGTGGTACAGTAAGAGACTTTACATTTACTTACTATTATGTTCTACATTGGTGTAGTAAGGCTTTTCTAAAAATGTTTTATTACTTTCCAATTTTTATGGACTAGGCAATGCAGAAAGAAAGGATGCAGTTGCGGAAATACAGTTTGTGCACCTTGTTTGGTACTTTGCTATTATTTATTGACATGGATTACAGTTAGAGTGATCAGTACACAAACGTTGTCAGCTTCCCTCAATGGCGTATTGATGCACTGTACCTCTGCTAATGAAGGGGATGACGTTTTGTGCATCATAACAGCAAATGCAAATCAAAATAGGGAACAAAGACTTAAAGTAAACTGTATCTTCCTAAACAGCTGTTCTTGCACATAATTCTTAAGTGTGGTTCATAAATATATATATATATATATATATATATATATATATATATATTTATATATATATTTTTTTCCATTTAGGATAGTGGCATTGGTGGAGTCTCCAACACGTTTTGATAATGAGGGACCTTCCATGGGTGACAGCTCAACAGTGTCACTGGCTGGTATTGGCGAAGGCATTAGTTATTGTACAAGGATTGCCCGCAGATAAGGGCTACATACTGCTGACAGGGTACTTCTTATCATGCAGATTTGTTTTTTTTGTTTTGTTTTGTTTTGTTTTGTTTTTTAAATGACTAGTGAGTGATGTGTATTATGAATAGAGATTAAGGTGGTTTCACATAATAGCTCATCTGTAAGTATTTGGTTCAAGGTCCATAAGATGCCCTGTTGATATGACAGTGTACTCAGCTGATATACTGTTTGTGAAAAATGTACCATCCTGGTGGGAGGTGTAATTTGCAGAAATTCTCCATGTGTAACATTTAAGAATATTGCCTGAAATGTGGTATGAATTTTAATGTCTTTTTTTCCCTGTAAAATATATTAGCTTTGATGGAATGGCAACAAATTTTCATGATAGCATCCTGCCTTCACCCAGAATGATACCACAATATAAGGACAAAAATGATTGACTTCAACAATTGGCTGAGCTTCTGGTGTCATTCAAAGGGGATCCAGTATCTGTCTGCCTGGGACGACATGATTGAAAGACCACAATGCTTTGCCAGAGATGGTCTGCACCTGTCGCCCCTGGGATTCAGGTTACTGGCAAAGGCTCTTGCCACCCCTATAGTGCCTTTTTTAGGCAAAGTTCAAAGGGCAAAACCACCACCTTAACCGTTACAAGCATGCAAAATCTGAGGGTAATGCTACTCAATGCTAGAAGTCTAAACCTCAAAAATGCACTCTCTCAAAGCACTCCTAAAAATGAAGAACATTGATATCTGTGCAGTAACTGAGACCTAGCTCAAGGCTCCAGAGACCACCCCTGCAATACTAGGTTACAACTCTTACTACACTTTTCTGCCACCAAACCAGAATTGAAACACTCAAGGTGGAGGAGTGTCCATATTCACCAAGGATATTCACACCACCAGGTTAGTTGTGCAACACAATGCATCTGAAATTCTACAGGTGCAACGAACACTAGGTAAGACTGCAATCCAAATTGTAGCTTGCTACAGATCCCCCACCATGCCCCAAGATTCTCACTACACCTTTCTAAACATACTGGAAAATATTAATATACAACCAAACACACTAATACTGGGTGATTTCAACTACCCTGCCATTAACTGTGAAAACTACTCATGTACCAACACCTTTGCCCAACGGTTCTTGGAATTCCTAAATTCCAATGCCCTGGATCAACTAATCCATAGTCCCACCAGGGGCTCCAATATCCTAGACCTGGTCATTACCAACATGGGAAATTGATGCTCCACACCTATGGTCACCCCCTTGTTGATCAGCTCAGACTATAAGCTAATCACCCTTAACATCCACATCCCACCCCCAGTAAGGAAACCTCCATAAAAAACTTCTCCAAAGCCAACTTCATGCTACTCAAGTCTGAAGTTACAAACTTCATGACATCCATGCAGACAGAAACTGAAAGTTCGACTGCTGAGTCCTACACTAAGTCACTGTACAAGTACATCCACTCATGCATGAATCGTGGCATCCCATGTAGAACCAAGATGCTCTCCTCCAAAAAAAGGAAGCCAATCTGGTGGTCCCCTGCCATAGACAAACTACAACAAAAGGAAGAAACTTTTGCAGAAAAAGCTAGTTACGAAAATAAAATTGCCAAAGATTCCATAGAAAACCACAAGGCATTCTATAACTATGTCAAGAATCTAAATGGCTATGCTCAGATCTGCTCTGAGCTACAACAGAATGGTATTAAATATACTGATCCCAAGGATATCGCCAATATCCTGGCAGAACGATACAGTGCCAACTTCACCCCCCTCTCACCCCCTAAATGGCCCATCTCAATACCGGAAGAGTGCCAAATTCTGGTAATAATGGCCACACAGGTAAAAAACACAGTCTCCAAAGCTAAGAATACAGCATCCATGGGACCAGATGACATCCCGGGCTGTGTACTACATGAACTACAAAATGAACTGGCACCTCACCTAAGTGTCATGTTTAATCATACCCTCACATCAGGCTTCATGCCCACTGAGTGGTGCACAGCTACAGTTATCCCACTCCACAAGGGGGGATCCATCTTGGAACTCGGGAACTACCGCCCCATCCGTCTGATGAGCCTGATCTGCAAGGCCATGGAAGGTATTATCATGGAACTTATAAACAAAGACATTGGCAACCTTAAAACACTGGACCCCACCCAGTTTGGGTTTGTGAAGGGCCGATCTTGTCTCCTGAACCTGATTGACTTCTTTGAATCAGTCTCCAGAGCAATGGACAAGGCTAAGGCCATCCACTCAGCCTATCTGGACCTTGCCAAGGCCTTTGACACCATCCCCCTCTCTGGAATCATAGATAAACTTACTAAGCTGGGCATTGATCCCTATGTCACTCGATGGGTTGCCAACTGGCTTACTGACAGAACCCACAATGTAAAAGTAGCTGACTCCAAATCCAGGTCCAGACAAGTGACAAGTGGAGTACCTCAGGGTTTAGTCCTTGGACCTCTCTTGTTTGGCATCTACTTCTCTGAAGTACAGGCCAACACTAAGGGACTCTGGCTAACAAAGTTCGCAGATGATTGCAAACTGGGAGCCATTATTGAATCCGCAAATGATGTTGGTACTCTACAAAGGGGCCTTACAGAAACAGATGCTTGGTGCCAGAGCCATGGGCTCAAGCTCAATGCCAAGAAATGTATAGTTATCCCCTTTGGGAAAAACATGTACCTGTGAATTACCACATAGATGGCAGTACACTAAACACCGAAAGTGTGATAAGAGACTTAGGGACACAGGTGGACAGTGGTCTCACCTTCAATAACCACATTGCCACAACAGTCAGGAAATCCTCCTTTGTGGCACACCTCATCACTAAGGGCTTTTCAACCAGAAAAAAGGCGGTCATTGTCCCACTGTACTCATCCCTCATTAGACCCATTATAGAATACAGCGCCCCATTTGGTATGTACCTCTCAAGACATCTGCAACAACTGGAAAGGCCACAGAAATACCTCACTAAAAAAAATCACAAGCCTAAAGCAGATGCCCTATGCTGACCGCCTTAAAAACTCCAGCTATACTCTGTTGCATATTGTCTTCTCTGAGGCGATCTCTGCTTAACATACAAGGTCATGTCATACCCAGAGCTGTTGGACATGCTACACTTAAAGAAATCTCAATCCCTCAGAGCCACATGCTCCAGCGATCTAAACCTTGTCATCACAATAAACAAAACATGCTGGAGGGATAGGTTCCTGACCCAGAGACTCCCCAGACTCTGGAATAGACTGCCCATACATGTCAAGTAAAGCACCTCTTTGGCCCTTTTCAAAAGGAACCTTGATGATTGGATGGGAGAAAGGAAATTCACCCCAGGGATCATGTCAGTCACCCTGCTAGACAGGGGTCCAGGGAAGTGAATAGTGTGGGAAGAAATAGCCAGGGAATTGTTTTGGCTAGACTTGTGTAGGCCCTAGGGCCAATAGCATAGTACCAACCTATGAGTTTCAGAGCAGTGAGAGTCTCTGGTCATTTTCTTGGGCTTGTGAGGTGCTAATCCTGAAAAATATGCTGGATAAAGAATATCTTTGAAAGTCTGACCTATTTATTTTTTTTATTTGTTAATGCTCTTGCACATAAGTTGAAACTATATATCTGTCCTTGTCCCGTTCAAAAAGCACAACACACCAAATTACATTTGACAACCTTTATTAAATATCCATAAAAATAATATTGACCAATATTACTTATTAATCACAGCATAAACATCCATAAGACTGTTAACTAGGGCAGTGTGACCTCACTCACCCTGACCAATCACAGCATAAACATCCATATGACTGTTAACTAGGGCAGTGTGACCTCAGTCACCCTGACCAATCACAGCATAAACATCCATATGACTGTTAACTAGGGCAGTATGACCTCACCCTCACCAATCACAGCATAAATATCATTATAATTGCTAACTAGGGCAGTGTATCCTCGCTTGCCCTGACCAAATAAGCAGAGTTCTTACCTCCACTCACTTATTTTACTTAACAAGCAGCATCCCATCACTCACTTTCATTTCAGAGTTATTGAATTAAACATACAACCAAGTAAGCAGCACCATTACCTTTGCTAGCTTACTTTTACTTATCACGCAGAGTCCAACTGCTCACTTTCCTATCCCAACTCATTGACATGAACATCCAACACCAGAGGAGAAACAGAAGAGGGACAAGCCTGTCCTTTTTCTCTGCCCACCAGCCTGACCAAGCTGTTCTCCCTTCTTCATACCAAAACTTCCAACAAAACCTTCCATAACAAACTAAACCATACATTAAAAATGGTTGAAGCCAAACATCATTTGGTGTACTCCATCCTCTCTGAACCAAGCTTGAACCCTGTCATCAACCTCCAAAATCAAAATATGAATACCTAAAGCAGCCAATTCCCTAAGTGGATGAAATTAAACTGATGATCCCTCTCCAGTGCCAAAGTACTACCCATACCCTTGTGTAACCTCAGTAAATTAAACAAATTATCACTTATCCTAACTACCAACAGTAGCTTCATAGTTATTCCCACGTCATTACATGCCAAATGTATCACCAGAACTCTAAGAAGCCCAATGTCACCTGAAACAAAGCAAGGTCAATTGCATGCCAACATGCCTAACTGCAGGCCCCTTTTACCACCCAGTGGATATAATGATTACCAAAATGAGATTCCCTTTTCTAAAATATCAGTTTAATAGTAGTCCTGCTATCATACCAACTATCCATTATAATGCAAGAAAGCATTCGATGACCAACATAACATTTTCTCACCAATAAACCACCTTCGTAATGACTTCAGTACATCCATAAAGCAAATGCCACACAGGCCGTAGCTCAATGAACCTTCATTTACCATCGGCAACCCTTGCAACAAAGTCTACTTTGTCAGTAGCTAATGTCTGTCAATCTTCTCACTATCAGTGCCGCCCCATTAGCCTGACAAGCCTGGTCTGCAAGGCCATGGAACGTATCATCATGGAACTTATAAACAAAGACATTGGTAATCTCCAAACTCTGGACCCCACCCAGTTTGGGTTTGTAAAAGGCAGATCATGTCTCCTAAACCTGATAGACTTCTGAGAAGCAGTCACCAAAGCCGTAGACAAGGCTAAGGTGGTTCACACAGCCTATCTAGATCTTGCCAAGGCTTTCAACAGCATCCCCCCACTCTGGAATTATAGATAAACTCACTAAACTAGGTATAAATCCCTATGTCACAAGATGGGTTGCCAACTGGCTCACTGACAAAACCCACACTGTGAAAGTAGCAGACTCCAAATCAGAATTCAGACCAGTGACAAGTGGAGTACCACAGGATTCGGTCCTGAGTCCTCTCCTGTTTGGTATCTACTTCTCTGATGTACAGGCTAACACAAAAGGTCTTTGGCTAATGAAGTTCGCAGATGACTTCAAACTAGGAACCATAATCAAAACTCCTAACGATGTGGACATCCTACAAAAGGGCCTCACTGAGACAGATACCTGGTGTCAAAGCCATGGCCTCAAGCTCAGTGCCAAAAAGTGCATTGTCATCCCCTTTGGTAAAAACTCTGTACCCATGAACTACAACATAGGCGGTAGTATATTTAACACCAAAAGTGTGATAAGAGACCTTGGGACACAGGTGGACAGTAGGCTCTCCTTTGATAATCACATCGCCACAGTAGTCAGGAAATCCTTCTACATGCCACACCTCATCACAAAAGGTTTCTCATCTAGAAAAAAAGAGGTCATTGTTCCCCTCTACTCATCACTCATTAGACCCATTATAGAGTACAATGCCCCTTTTGGTATGTACCTCACAAGACATCTACAACAACTGGAAAGGCCGCAGAAATACCTCACAAAGAGGATTACTGGCCTCAAACAGATAACCTACCCAGACCGTCTCAAAAAACTCCAGCTTTACTCCGTCGCATATCGCCTACTCAATGGTGATCTCTGCCTAACATACAAAGCTATGTCAAACCCAGAGCTGTTGGACATGCTCCACTTAAAGAAATCCCAATCCCTCCGAGCTACACGCACTAGGGACCTAAACCTTGTCACCACAATAAACAGAACATGCCGGAAGGATAGGTTCCTGTCCCAGAGACTTCCCATACTCTGGAATAAACTACCTATCTATATCAAACAAAGCTCCTCATTAGCACTCTTCAAGAAAAATCTTGATGATTGGATGGGAAATAGGAAATTCACCCCGAGGATCACCTCTGTGGCTCTGCTCGACAGTGGCACAGGAAAATAATTTTCTTGGGTGGCAAAAGCCAGGGTACCTTTTTGGCTGGGCTGGTATAGGCCCCAGGGCCGATAGACTAGTACCTACCTATGAACCTCTAATCAAACCTACTCAACCCTTTAAGCATATGAACCACCATCCAAGATTTAGTAAGTTCACATAACCCTGTCACATGTGCAACTATACTAATCACAGGCAAATTCTCTTTGACTAACTGAACTGTCTTTCTTTGTTCCCAAGCCTGAATCAAATAACTCAACAATCCTTCCTACAGAACTCCTTCCCCCAGGCAGCTGCAACACAAATTTAACAAATCTATCAATGCCATGCCATATGCCTTCCTTCTGAAAGCTCTCCTGCACCAAGCATCTAATCCTTATAACCCAACCTGACACACCTCATCTAGCAGCACCAACAACCCATGCCACTGCCATATTAACCAAAGGAAAATGAACCCTTTTCCCCAGCAACTTCTACTGCTAAACCTACGATGCCAGCTAAATTGAAACTAACTCCAAATATTCAACATTCCTCCTCCAATAGTCCTTCCATCCTGCCGGCCAGTAAGCCAAAAACCATCCCCCCCAAAATTATGCCCCGACCCAGTACTTCCTGCCACATTGGTAAACAAATGCAAATGTCCATGAACAACCCAATCCATCTGCCAAAAGGCCATTCCACTGAACTACTCCAAAAAGATACCACAATTCTAAAGCAACATGCTCCAACTTATTAACCCTCACCCAAATGACCCAAGTAAACTGTCCGACATGTAAACTTCAGATGCCCAAGAAGCTCAACAACATCCTTAATCTGCTCCATGTCCTTTCTTTTCCCCCTCAAAGGTTTTTTTTCAGTGTGTTACCTTCACATCTGGTAAAGAAACAAACAGTGGCCTGTGTCTGCTAGGAATCCCAAAACAATGCCTTGCTTAAGCCTTCTAACTTCTGCCTAGCCAATGGAACACCCAGTTCCTCACATATCCCCTAAAATATCTTCATACTTACAATGCTCCATCAAACCCTATATAATCTTACAAAGTTATCCATATAACATACCACCTCCTATCAGCCCAAAGGAAAGAATACCATACAAACCCAATAACCTACCCGCCCACCATTCCTACTTCACCAAAGCTTCACAGTCTCTTTCTTCCTGTATAAAAGACAGACTCCTACAAATTGACCCACCCACCATTGATTCAATAGAAAATCCTTAAGAAAACCCCATCTATTAATTCATGAGTAACTTCTGAATCAGGAAATAGCTTGAGGAGCTGACGCATTACCCATACATTAATGGGAAAATGCATCTCCCGGTCTTCCCTTTGACCCATGAAGGACACCCCCTTTCTCTACCTCTGAAAATTCCCTTTACCCCAGGTACCCTACAATACATGCAACAACAAAGATAACCTACCCAGTTCAGGCTGCTGAAAACTCAAATAAACCAACAAGCCTTCCCATCTGTCACCTGCATAGCTGAATACATGCCCACACACTTCAAACAAGTGTGTGAAAACCTACACACTACCCACAAATATACCCAAGCCCTGCCCCCTTAACTTACCAAGATTGGCAGGGCCAAAACTGTATCCCTCAGCAACCAAACCACCATGCTATAAATGAAAACTAACACCTAAGGAAGTTTAACACCCAGTTGTCCCCTGTCTTTAGCCACAAAGTCATTAAAGCCTCCAAGGCCTTACTTTACTGTTTGTAGTTTCTGATTCTATCAGACATTGAACCCCCATCCACATCAGTTAATTCAAATTATCCACATACTCCCCCATTCTAAACCTTTCCTCTAACTAAAAGTGGTAGGTGAAAGGGTCAAAAGACCCCCCCCTTACTACCCCAGGGCTTGCTTAGCTAATCAGTCACTTAGCCTGATACCAAGGTCCACCCCAACTTCAATTGTTATGAATTAACCTCACTTATGGATGACCCCAAACTCCCCATAATTAAACCTAACTATCTGCTTCATCATGGTCCTGATGTATCTCATCTTTGCCTGTCCCCATGCTACACCCATACTGCAGAAACTCTCTCGTCTAAATGAGGACATAAAAATGTATCACTACCTGTGACCTCACTGTGTACTGCCCTAGTGGCAAAGCACTTCTTGCTGTAGCATCCATCACCTGACAAGAACACTTCCTTCAGACCACTGGCTGATACAAACTCTGCATTTCCACCATCTGTGTCCTCGTTGTGTGCACTCCATAGGCTGAAGCATCCATCACCTGGCGAGAACACCATCTGCAAAGAAAAGATAAATGTAAATCCTCTGAAACAGAGGGGTAAAAAGGCATTTTAAGACCACCTCCCTGGCCTCTGAATGACCTCAATAGATCTGCCTTCCCTTGCCAAATCAAAGGCCCTGTTACTAGTTGGATAAAACATTACATAGTTGTGACAGAAGTAATCATAATCTATTAAAGGTGCAACTAGACTGCAGGAAACAGCTTATTAATAATGCCTAGGCTTAATCCTCTATACCAGTTACCAAATAAGCCTCCAAGTCACCGACCCTCTGCCCCAAGCTTATCTACCTCACCTCTACCCCCATGCATCAGTAACTGTAGTACCCCTTCTCATTCTTCCCTTCCTCATGTTTCCTGAGTTCAGCGCGTACTACACTGTAAGACTCCCGCCTCACTGACCCCTCCCTCCCTTTACCTTCTATCTCCCGCCTCACTGACCCCTCCCTCCCTTTACCTTCTATCTCCCACCTCACTGACCCCTCCCTCCCTTTACCTTCTATCTCCCGCCTCACTGACCCCTCCCTCCCTTTACCTTCTATCTCCCACCTCACTGATCCCTCCCTCCCTTTACCTTCTATCTCCTGCCTCACTGACCCCTCCCTCCCTTTACCTTCTATCTCCCGCCTCACTGACCCCTCCCTCCCTTTACCTTCTATCTCCCGCCTCACTGACCCCTCCCTCCCTTTACCTTCTATCTCCCGCCTCACTGACCCTCCCTCCCTTTACCTTCTATCTCCCGCCTCACTGACCCCTCCCTCCCTTTACCTTCTATCTCCCACCTCACTGACCCCTCCCTCCCTTTACCTTCTATTCCTCTTCGTGATTACAGAGTAGGATTTTTAGTTGCTGTCACTGTATTTCATTAACTATCGACTCTCTACTGAATGGGCCTTTAGGCAAAACATTTTAATAATAATACTTTTACTGTCTTCAAAATTAATCTAAAACCATTTACAGTTTAGTTATGCCAGGTTTGACATCTGTCCATAATTCTGAACTGTCCAGACTTTTCCATCATAAGTATGGTCTGTTTCTCATATTTATATATATATATATATATATATATATATATATATATATATATATATAGAGAGAGAGAGAGAGAGAGAAAGCAAATCACTAAGGAATGAAGTCACAAAAATGACATTCATTTGAGTTTCATCCTTCATATCCTTCAGAAAATTTAATGCAACTTTGTAAGTTGCTAAAATGAGAAACACTTACTGATAACTTGCAAACATATTCAACTAGGAAACTCACATGAATACTATTTACTATGGATATCAGTTAAAGTCTTAAAACTAAATACACGTCAGACCCTTTTGATGTAAAACAGGAACACGAACCTCTTAAAACTCAAATGTAGTATACTTCTAACAAGTAACCAATGTCCCAATATTCCAGTTGTTTATAACATGATACCCACAACTAAAGGTACAGGATAGGTCCTTATTTTAACCATAAATTTAAAATTAACCTTTAATATTATTTAAATACCATCCATCCTTTCTGACCAAATAGTGTGCAGAAGCAACTCATTCTGCTTACAACTGCACCCTCACCATACCATTCACTGTACAAATTTTAGCATCCTGTCCGTAATTTTACTTCATACATTTGTTTGGAGTTTGTCCCCCCCAAGTAAAGTGCCTCACTGCCAAAGAAATGACAGTCTTAAGTGTCAGAACTAATGGCAGACAATTTTTACTTTCAGACATCATACCTTTCCAGAAATGCATGCTACTGCATCCCTGTTGTTCTCCCAAAGCCATTTTTTTAAACATAAAAGTGTCCTTCTTTTAGTCTAATGTCCCAGAAATGGTTAAGTCTTTTTACAAAATCGTGGATTTCTAGCAAATTATTGGCAAGTCATAAAAGACTGAATGCAGAAAATAATGACATGCACTGAAATCCAAACTTTATACTCTTCCAAAAATTCCTGCTGACACAAAACCTATTATTCTATCAACTTTCTAATTCTGAGAGTTGCATTTAAAATTTTCCCTATTTTTGGCCTTTGTCACCCAACTATTTATTACTGTCTAAATGTCCTGATCTAAGTAGTCAAGGGGCATGCCAGCGTTTGGTGCTGAACGATTGACAGCTCTATGTCTCACATACCACATATACAAAATAAAATGTGAAATGCTCACCCATACTCACCCCCTCCCCAACAGTCAATACCACACAGCACGTTTGTCATGCAACAGCTATTCTTGGGCATTTTGTGACCAACTAAACACAGAAAATCTGTAATGTTTGACATGACAAATCATTGATAACTCATTGAGGGCTGGACTTGGAAAATAATGAAAATCATTTGTGTTTCAGTTGTCATACGCCTCAGAAAATTCACCGCTCGCAGCCCCTCTCTAGTGGGGGTGATCTGTTCATCTCCAGAATCTGAACATTCCATCAGCCACCTCACTGCCACTTTATCCCCCATAGTCATTTCCAAACAAACAAATCCAAATTGCATCACATATCCATTTACGACACTGAGAAAAAGTCGACTGATTGGCCATCCCTGACTCTTTCAGAAATATAAACACAAAATATAGCCTATTTCCTCTGTTCCAAAGTACCCTACTTAACAAGCCATGACTTCGGTATCTTTGGTCACAGGCAGTGACCCCATGCACCCTGCTGCAAAGACTGGCACCCCACAACCCACAAATGAGGAAACTTTCACCTGGAGCTCAGCTATTAGCATTCCCATTTATTTATTTATTTTTCTTTTATCCCCATGTGACTGAACAGTGTGGAAGGGCAAAGCCACTAGATTGATCCATCCTAGGAAAAATCAAAATAAAATTAAACATACTAATGGACTGTACCACCACCACTAAAACAATCACAGCGGACAACTGCAGAGTAACCAGGCCAACAAGAGAATTCTACCTCCCAGCACAAAACCCACATCAACCTGCCCCACCTTCAAACCACCAAAACACCATGGCCCTGAGGAACCTGTAATACCACTGAAATCCACCTGTACAACACATAGCTGCAATCCACTGCACAAAATCAACCTGTCTCATTTCCAACAGCACAAATCAAACCATGCACACTGTGTCTGAGATAGCGTCCTCATCCAGCATGCCAAAACCACCTCCCTGAAATCAGTGTAAATGGATCTTAAAACAGAAAAAGCAGCAAAGCAAATAACAATACATCCCAATGCCTGACCCCTCACATCCAGTCCACTGGGAAAGAGAATAAATGGGAAACAAATGTAGAACCACTACCCACCTCCTCATGCACACTACTATTAACCCAAGGCCTACCTGTCCACCAAAGAACCTACTAGTCATCACAGATGTAAGACTGCAATATAGCAAGTTCACACCAAAATCTGATTCCTTACCCAGTTACACTTGCATAAAACCCATCAAGCCCCTCCCTACACTTACTTCATTTCCTCCCAATCATTCTACACATTTCCTCCCAATCATTCTACATCCCCCCCCCCCCAATTAGTTTTCTTCCCTAATCTCTTAATTCTCATTACTATTTTTACCTAACCCCCACCTGAAGATGTTCCTGGACAGATTAGTTCATTACCAAACCTCATTTGATATTCAGTTATTAAAATGAGAGAGACTTTGATAGAAGTCAAACGGCAGAAGAGACTCAATATAATTTAGAAAGATGTGTTGATGGAAACTGTAATGGAGCTCACCTAAGGCAGGTGTCAACTTTTTCCTGCATTAGCAATGGTTCAAATTGTTCGTAGGTCTTGATCAAAGTTCTAAAAGAAGTAGGGTTTTGCCAAATATTTAGTGATGCTTTATGGCCTTGTATAATGATCTCAAAATTAAAACAGGCATGCTCTGAACTTTGTATGACAAAATTGTGAAAAAATACACTTGATCAGGATAACCCTCATTTTGCTATATATTCCTCTTAGTTTCTCAAAGCATCAGAATGGTAAGTTAGTAGTTTCATGAAAAGAATTAACGGCCGGTGTTAACTGTTTATTTTTCTTCCAGATAGGTTTATGCTGATTTTAGACTGGATAGATCTTGCCTGGGTGTTTATATGAAGCAGTCTGAGGCCTTTGGAACTGATTTTTTGAAACAGCATGATGCAACCAATTTTTGAAGATTATTATTAACAAAGATGTAGTGATGAAATATTTTTCACATCTAGGTATTTGAAATTTGTAAGAAATGATTTAGTACAATTATGGGAAGTTGCATCAGCAGGTATCCTTGCTGCTGAGCAAGTGCATTGACATGGATTATATATTGTTTGGATGAATAAACATCATTCAACAGTGTTTCTACCCACGGCTTTATATTTGGGTCAGGAATTACAAAGAATTCACTCAGTGGAATCAGGTATAACATAATCAGGAAAGTGAGACCAAGAAACCGGGGAAAGCAAGATTTCCTGAGCTTGCCCTTGCATAACTGGCTGCTATTTTACTAAAAGAAGGGATAGGTAGTATTAAAGAGACTACAGTGGATATAAGTAACATTTCCTCAGAGTGGCTTTAAAAGGGGGAGATTAAAGAGTTCATAGGTGTTTACTAGGCTAATGATCACAAAGGGCTATCTTAAGACTAGCCATGTATCCTAAATCTGTGACAAGGTCTGGTACCCTTGATAAGTGTCAGCAAAGGTTTAGGGGATGAAACATTTGCAAGTTGCCTGTATCGATTACATACATGTTCCTGTTTCCCATCCAGTTGAAGTTGCACTAGAATTGGGATGGGAAGGAACTCTTCTTCACCTGATAGGGAGCCTGTTCCAGAGAAGGAGTAGTTTCAGAGATACATACCTGTCTCTCCAGTCTTTAGAATGGGTAATTTTGGTGCTGTTTGTTTTGTGGATATGCATGTGGTCCATCAAGGTGGGCATTAACAATGCTTTGTGTGATATCCACCCTCAATAGCCTGTAAGAGACAGAATACAGGGATAAGGCCTTGAGGTTGTCTGCATAGGAAATGTTACTTATGTTCTGTATTCTTTTAGTTAGGAACCTTGGTGGATGTTCCTGGTTAGGTACATATCAAAGGAGGCATTGTGCACAGTGATATGTCTGATGAATGCCAAATACATGCAACAATGACCTCCTTGGACCTAAATGCTATACCTTTGATTATAAGTTTCAGAACATAGAATGATTGCCTCAGTACTGTAGACACAATATGGTCAAAAGCTCGATTACTGTTTATTTGTTTCCCCAAGTCCCTGAGAACTGTGTCAGCTCTTAGGTTCATAGGTTGGTACTAAGCTATCAGTCCTAGGGCCTATACAAGCCTAGCCATAACAATTCCCTGGATATTTCTTCCCACAATATTTACTTCCCTGGACCCCTGTCTAGCAGGGTGACTGATGTGATCCCTGGGGTGAATTTCCTATCTCCCATCCAATCGTCAAGGTTCCTTTTGAAGAGGGCCAAGAAGGTGTTCTGCTTGACATGTATGGGCAGTCTATTCCAGAGTCTGGGGAGTCTCTGGGTCAGGAACCTATCCCTCCAGCATGTTTTGTTCATTGGAGCATGTGGCTCTGCGGGATTGAGATTTCTTTAAGTGGAGCATGTTCAAAAGCTCAGGGTTTGACATGGCCTTGTATGTTAAGCAGAGATTGCCTCTGAATAGACGATATGCCACAGAGTATAGCTGGAGTTTTTTTTAGACAGTCAGCATATGGCATCTACTTTAGGCCTGTGATTCTTAGTGAGGTATTTCTCTGGCATTTCTAGCTGTTGCAGATGTCTTGTGAGGTACATACCAAATGGGGCATTGTACTCTATAAAGGGTCTAATGAGGGATGAGTACAGTGGGACAATGACTTCCTTTTTTCTGGATGAAAAGCCCTTAGTGATGAGGTGTGCCACATAGAAGGATTTCTTGACTGTTGTGGCTATGTGGTTATCAAAGATGAGACCACTGTCCACCTGTGTCCCTAAGTCTCTCATCACACTTTCGATGTTTAGTGTACTGCCACCTATATGGTAATTCATGGGTACATGTTTTTTTTCCAAAGGGGATAACTATACAGTTCTTGGAATTAAGCTTGAGCCCATAGCTCTGGCACCAGGCATCTGTTTCTGTAATGCCCTTTTTTACAATATCCACATCATTTGCGGATTCAATAATGGCTCCCAGTTTGCAGTCATCTGCTAACTTTGTTAGCCAGAGTCCCTTAGTGTTGGCCTGTACTTCAGAGAAGTAGATGCCAAACAAGAGTGGTCACAGGACTGAACCCTGAGGTATTCCACTTGTTGGGAGCTGGATTTGGAGTTGGCTACTTTTACAGTATGGGTTCTGTCAGTAAGCCAGTTGGCAACCCATCGAGTGACGTAGGGATTCATGCCCAGCTTAGTAAGTTTATCTATAATTCCAGAGTGGGGGATGATGTCGAAGGCCTTGGTGAGGTCCAGGTAGGCTGTGTGGACTGCCTTACCCTCATCCACAACTCTGGAAACTCTATTTGAAGAAGTCAGTTAGGTTCAGGAGACAAGATCGGCCCTTCACAAACCCAAACTGGGTGGGGTACAGTGTTTGAAGGTTGCCAATGTCTTTGTTTATAAGTTCTATGATAATGCATTCCATGCCCTTTCAGATCAGGCTCGTCAGACTGATGGGACAGTAGTTCCCAGGATCTAAGGTGGATCCCCCCTTGTGGAATGGGATAACTGTAGCTGTGCACCACTCAGTGGGCATGAAGCCTGAGGTGAGGCTATGATTAAACATGACACAGGTGAGGTGCCAGTTCATTTTGTAGTTCATGTAGTACACAGCCCAGGATGTCATCTGGTCCCTTGGATGCTGTATTCTTAGCTTTGGAGAGTGCGGTTTCTAACTGTGTGGCCATAATTACTGGAATTTGGCAATCTTTTGGTATTGAGATGGGCTCTTTAGTGGGTGAGAGGGGGGTGAAGTTGGCACTAAATCAATCTGCCAGGATATTGGCAATGTCCTTGGGATCAGTATATTTAATGCCATTCTGTTGTAGCTCAGAGCAGATCTGAGCATTGCCATTTAGATTCTTGACATAACTACAGAATGCCTTGTGGCTGTCTTTGGAGTCTTTGGCAATTTTATTTTTGTAACTGGCTTTTGAGGATTTTATGAGGGATCTCAGCTTCTTACTGAGGCTGGTGAAGGAGTTTTTTGCATCCTGGGATTTTCTTCTTTTCTGCAGCAGTTTCTTCCTTCTGTTGTATGGTTTGTTTATAGCAGGGGACCACAGGAGATTTCCTTACTGGGGGGTGGGGTTGGGATGTGAATGTCAAGGGTGATTTGCTTATGGTCAGACCTGACCAATGAGGGGGTGACCACTGGTGTGGAACACCTATCTCCCATGTTGGTAATGACCAGGTCAAGGATATTGGACCCCCTGGTAGGACAATGGATTAGTTTATCCAGGGCATTGAAATTTATGAATTGCAAGAGCCGTTGGGAAAAGGAGTTGGTACCCAAGTAGTTTTCCCAGTTAAAGGCAGGGTAGTTGAAATCACCCAGTATTAGCGTGTTTGGTTGTATCTTAATATTTTCCAGTATGTCTAGAAAGATGTAGTGAGAATCTTGGGGCATGGTGGAGGATCTGTAGCAAGCTACAATTTGGATTGCAGTCTTACCTAGTGTTAGTTGCACCTGGAGAATTTTAGATGCATTGTGTTGGGCAAATAGCCTGGAGGCGTGAATATCCTTGGTGAGTATGGACACTCCTCCACCTTTAGTGTTTCGGTCTTGGTTTTGTGGCCAAAACATATGCTAAGAGTTGTAGCCTGGTATTGCAGGGGTGCTCTCTCAAGCCTTGAACCAGGTCTCAGTTACTGCACAGATATCGATGTTCATCATTTTTAGGAGTGCCTCGAGAGAGTGCATTTTGAGGTTTAGACTTCTAGCATTGAGTAGCATTACCTTTAGATTTTGCATGCTTGTATCTGTTACGGTGGTGGTTTTGTCCTTTGAACCTTGCCTAAAAAAGGCACTATAGGGGTGGAAAGAGCTTTAGCCAGTAACCTGAATTCCAGGGGTGACAGGTGCAGACCATCTCTGGCAAAGCATAGTGGTTTGTCGATCATGTCTTCCCAGGCAGACAGATACTGGCTCCCCTTTGAATGACACCAGAAGCTTAGCCAATTGTTGAAGTCAATCATTTTGTCCTTGAACTGAGGTGTCGTTCTGGGTGAAGGCAGGATGCTATTCAGGGCTAGGGTCATACCTGCCTGGGCCAGATGATCTGAAAGCTCTTCCATGTCTCTTTTCATGTAGTCCAGGGAGGTATGTCTCAAGTCATTCACTCCAACATGGACAATGACAGAGTCGTATTTGTACTTGTTGTGGAGTGACTTGAGTGCATGGGTTATGTGGTGGATCCTGGCACCCGACAGGCAGCTGACTGTAATTTTCTCCTTGCTCAGCCTGCTGAGTGGGACATCAGTGTGCCTGACTATAGAGTCACCTATGACTAAAGTGTTGGGTACATTGTCTTGCCTTAGGGGCTGTTGTTGGGTGGCACACTGGTGTTGTGAGCTATGTGTCACTTTGATTGTGACTGGTGTTTGTTTACTTTTCAGCTTCAGAGGTCCTTGTTGCTTGGGCAGGTTAATGTTAAGCCCCTCTGCATATGTGGGTTTAGTGTTGCTATGTGTGGGTGTTGATGGTGTGGGTTTTAAAGGGCTATGAGTTGCTTGAGGTGTAGTGCAGATGTTAACCTACTCCTCTTAACTGTCTAGCACAATCTTGGCCGGAGAGAGCTTTGCTTCCAGTTTGGCAATGTAAGTGCATCTCTTGCAGGTTGTAGTGTTGGGTGTTAGGAGGAGAGGGTTGTCTGTGTACATGAGGCAGTTGCCGCATTGCCCCATTAAGCCCAGATTCACCAGGTGGACAGGAGAAATCACCGGAAGCTCACCCTTGGACATGCCTGTTTAGGTGCTTTTTTTGTAAAGTACAAGAGCTGTTTTCCCTTACCTTTGCAACGTACTTTGCAATTATAGGCTGTTTAGTGCCTATGATTAATTTCTCCTTATTGACAAGAAGAGTTGAGTGCTTGGATCAGTTTAAGGCTTCCTAGTGCTTTCCAGCAGGTTCTAGAGCAAGTGCTAGTCACAGGGGTTCAGATTTTAGTGCTACTACTGAGAAACCAGCTAGTTCTGAGGGAAAATTTGAAGAGCAGACTTTCTGGCACCTGGAATAGTTTAACTGTAGCCCCACGGTGCGAAAAATGTGCAAACACATGTGTTTTTAAGCCAGAAAGTTGAAAGGGATAGAAATCAGCCTAAGAAGCTAATACGATTACAATTTCAGAGCTAGAAATTACTCCTTTAGTGTTAGATAGGCAGTACAATGCTCACCTCTCCCACTGGTAAGTAGTAGGACTTCCCTCTTCCACAGCAAGGTCTGGATAGCATTGAACACAGAAAATAAAGTCGAGACAAGCAAAGCCTGGGATCTGGACTGGATAGGAAAGGTGGGAAACAAGATAGTATTTTTTTTTGGGGTTAAAACAGGCTAAACAATGCAATAATACAGTAAATAAACACAGAAAAGACTAACACGAGTGTGTAGTCCTAAACAGTAAATGCAATTAAAACTCTACAAAATTAGCAATTTAAAACTTTTTAAATGAAGCAAGGCAAGTACACAACTGAAAAACGATTTGAGGCAGTAATACAGCAGAATAAGTAGCTAGTCTACATATACAGAGAAGTCTATATATACAGAAAAGCAGCTAAAACACACAAACAATTCAGATGCAGTGCAACCTAGAGCACTTGAGTTGTAGCTATATTAAGGCAAATACAGTTATAATAAAGGCACTAAAATATACTCTATATTTCCAAAATTTTGAGAAGCACAGTCAGAGCACAAGGAGATCTAGTCATTTTTTTTTTTTTTTTTTTGAGAAGGGAGGTACAGAAGGCCTTCTCAGATGTTCTCTCTGTATTAGGTAGAATGAGCTAATGACACTAGACTGGGAGGAGTGTCCCATATCAGATTTACAGTAGGGGCGGGCAACTGCAAAGCCACTAAGTATCACAACAAGACACCAACAGAGAGGGAGGGTGGGGACAATACTAAAGCTATTAGCCTACACTCTTTAGACAGTAATAAACAACAGAAATCTTTATGACAGCAGTGAGCCACAAAATGAAAATTTTAAACAGATAAAGGAGCAAAGAGACTCTATATTATGCTTTTAACTGCAAACAGAAATCCTCTCAAAGTTAGGGTGTCTTGTCAATGTGATAGTTAACAGGGGTAGATGACTTTCCTGAAAGATACTATTATGCATTTCATGGCACTTTGTTTTAGTCTATGGCTCTGACACCAGTTGCCTGTGTCAGCCCTTCCTGGAGAAAATTCTTGTTGGTGGGGTGATTCTAGGACTGTTCCTAATTTGTTATCATCTGCAAATTTAGTTAGCCTGAGGCCATTGACATTGAACTTGAATTTGGAGAAGTATATGCCAAAAAGGGATAGGTCCCAGCACTAATCCCAGAGGGGCTACGCTTGTGAGTGTCCTCTTTGCAGAGGTGGACTCCCTAATTCTAACTTCCTGGATCATATCTGTGACCTAGCTGGCTATCCACTGGGTGACATAAGGGTTTATATCTAACTTCTTTAGGATGTCAACAATGCCCGAGTGGAGTATTTTGTCTAATGACTTGGCCATATCAAGGTAGGCAGTGTGAACTATTTTGTCCTCATCCATTGCTTTGGTGATCTTTTCAAAGAAGTTAACCAGGTTTAGCAGGCATGACCTACCCTTGACGTAACCAAATTGTATTGTGTCTGATGTCTGGAGGTTTCCTATGTGATTATTGATCATTTCCATGATAGTTCTTTCCATGGCTTTGCATATGAGACTAGTGAGGCATATGGGTCAGTAACAAAAGAACCTAAGCCACATAGTGTGCTTTGATTAGAATATCTTCTGTGGGGGATAGATTTCAGATGTTTCTGTTTTTATTTGCAATATCTGTAGATGCCTTACCTTTGTGCAGAGGGGTGACTGTTGCTATTCATTTGTGAGGCATGAAGCCTGTTTGGAGGCTACAGTGAAATAGCAGTTCCCGAGGGTGTGATAGGTTATGTTTCATGCTGTTTAGAAGCAGTCCTGGGATATTGTCTGGACCCATTGTTGCAGTATTCTTGGTCTTAGAGCATTAAGAACCTCCTCTCTAGTGATAGTAGCAGGAGTTATATTCAGTGGTATTTACTAAAGAGAAGTTGAGTGGGGGAGAGACAGATAAAGTTGGAGTTAAATGTGTTGGGTAGTAAGCTTGCTATATCTTCTGGCTCAGTATAGGTGGCTTCATTAACAATGAGCTCTGCACTCAGTTGTATCTTTGCTTTGAGGTTGCAGACATAGCTAAATTATGCCTTGTGGTTGTTCTTGGCCTGGGAGACCAAATTTACCCCCAGTCTGACTTTGATAGACCTTATTTGGCATCTGTGGAGTTTATCTTGATGAGACTGCTATTATACAACTGGGTGCTACACCTCCAATGTTTTGCCATGATTTTCTCTGTTCTGTTATACAGCCTATTTATGTTGCTATTACACCAGGGTGACTTGTTTTTTGCGTTAGTTCTGTACCTCTTCCTGGTGGATACAGCTGCCTCTATGTGGCTTGTTTAGGGTTTCTATAAACAGTTCTGCATAGGGAGCAGTGGTCACAGGGTTTATGGGGGCTTGAAACATTGCCAGATTATCATTTAGTAGTTGGAAGTTAGCCTTAGAGTAGTTTGTGAATATTTCAGAGTTGGGGGGGTGGGGTTCCAGGTTTTATTTTTACTTGAAAAGAGACTATTTTGTGCTCTGTCTGTATCAGGGAAGACCTTACATGGGGGTGTGCAGCACTCTCCCATATTAATGAGGACCAGTTCCAGTATGTTTGTAGCCCTGGTCATTTTAGTAACAATCTTGTCTAGGATGTTTGTGTTTGCAAACTCCAGGAATCCTTATGCCTGTATATTTGGTGTTTTATATGATTGCTAGTTAATAGTGTGGTAATTAGTCACCCATGAATATGGTATTGGTTTGGAGGGTGAGTGTTTCCAATAAGTTTAATTACAAGTTATGTGTTTTCTGCTTCAAAGATGGGGACCCTATAGCTTGCAAGGAAGTGGCATCAGATGAAAACCAAGACACCTCCACTTGTAGTTCCTGTCTCTATAGTAGTTGGGCTAAATGTGTGCAAGGCATTATAGCCTTGCACTGCTGGGGTGCTGTCCACAGCTTTAAGCCATGTCTCAGTGATTGCACCCACACCAGCATTCTCTAGAATAAGTAGAGCTTATAGAGAGGTTTGTTTAGACTCCTAGTACTGAGAAGTAACATCTTTATATTTTCTTAGTTTTCATTTGCTATGTCAGATGTACTTTCAGTTTGGCATCGCCTAAAACAAAAGGTACTATTTATTTCATTTGGCTAATATTAAAAAGCCTAGAGGGGAGAGGTACATACCATCCCAGGCAAAGCAGTGTGATCTGTTGACCATCTCCTTCCATGCTGACAAATATTGCACCCCCTTAGAATGACACCAGCACCTAAGCCATATAGTGTGTTTTGATTAGAGTGTCTTCTGGGGGTAGATTCCAAATATTTCTGTTTTTATTTGCAATTTCCAGATAATAGTGCTGAAGGCACAAAAGGAGGCAAACGGACACTGGATTTAGTGTTTTCATTCCTTTAATTAAAACAAGAACTTCTTCAGAAACATCCATGAACCCACCCAACACATTTAAATACAAAATTCAGCAATCATGTGACTTCAAACATCCACTTAATATTTATGGTCTCATTGAGACCAGGTGATTGATCAGCTGTTAACCTGATCTGCCATAAACTTTCTCTACATTTCAATAAGATTTTATAATCACCACAAAAATCATCAGCATTAACCTTCTCCAAAATAAAAAAAGAAAAGTTCTTAAAATTGTTACATGGCATAGCTTATCGAGCTAGCGCATTAGAAGAATCCCTTTTCTTAATGGCCAAAACACACTGGCTATGCCCTTGCTCATATCCTGACTGATCTCAGCTTCCATCTCTCTTTTCAACTCTTTCCACTACTCTTCCTCATGTCCCTATCACTACCTTTACCCCCCCTCTGTACTTCACCTACCATCCACTTGGATATTACTTTTCCCATATATTTTCTTCTCTTTATATTACTGCAACCTATCATCTCACCTTGTATCTAAATCACCCAGCTGATGAAATCTGTTTCTTAAAACTAGTGCCCTGACACAAATGTCTATCAAAATTGTTAATACTGTAAATAGTTGAATAGAGTCTTGTGTGAGTTACTTGCTTTATTTCTTCTTTAATTACTCTTCCAAAGATTTTGTAATAGAAATCCTCACACTATATTTAGTTTTTATATATTATTTTTGCACTGTTACTTTGCTACTTGGGAATAGTTCTTTACATGCTTATAATTTCTATCTTATTGTGCTTTTTTGTTTATTTTTTATCATTATTATGTACTAGTATATAGTGGAGCTTTTCTCCTCGGGCCTCTGCTGAAAATGGACATGTATCCAGCCAGACTAGCCCGGTCAACAAATGTAAAATAAAAATAAATAAATAAATAAAATGTTCATATATCCTTTTATGTAAATTTCTAATAGTTTTGCCCACATAGAAATTGTTACAGGAATTACAAAATGCTGAATAAACTAAATTGCCGGTGTCACATGTATAAAAATCTTTGAACTAAATGGTGGTGACTATAAAATCTTATCAATGAGACCATAAATATTAGGTGTTTTTTTTACAACTGTCTAGGATATAGTAATATTTTATAATTTATATATATATATATATATATATATATATATATATATATATATATATATATATATATATATATATATTATATATAACTGTTACTTTTTTTATTCAAAAGTTGCATTTTGCATAGAACTATTTTGTAGCATGAAATTGACTTCAGTTGGTTGTTGTGACATTATTGGATATTTGAAGTCACATGATTGCTGAATTTTGTATGTAAATGTGTTGGGTGGATTCATGGATGTTTCTGAAAAGTTTTTGTTTTAATAAAAAGAACGAAAGTGCTAAATCCAGTATCCGTGTGCCTCCTTTTGTGCCTTCAGCAGTATCATCTGGTTACTACAGTTGTGTGGAGTTTGAGGTGTTTTATTTATTTGCAATTTAACAATGTTTTACATGACATTTACTGCTGACATCTTTAACTGTTGCTGGGATAAGGACCATAAACACATATCTACAGTTATATCTATACTATACACACATCTCTATATCTTTATCTATATGGACATATTGCCTTTGGCCTAAACAATGTTTGTTCAACATCTGTTTAGTCAACCTTATCAGGGTTGGTGAATCTGCCCTTTCCCCAGTAATGTGCAATCTCATTAGTATATATAATTAGCAGGGGAACCGAGCTGCATGAGGGCCTGCCCTCCTTCAAAGTGCAGTTTCTTGTTTGTTTTATTTTAAATTTTGCATGTGATGAGATTGTTTCTTGATGCATGCACAACAGTGGCTTGACACTGATACTGTTTTACAGCCAGCATTTGGAAGCTCAACAAAGGTGAATAGACGCACACATACACACACACAAACATTTATATATATATATATATATATATATATATATATATAGAGAGAGAGAGAGAGAGATAGTGTTGTGCTAGTTACTTATAAAAGTAATAAGTTACTATTACTCATTACTTTTAAGTGAAAGTAATATATTACTTTTTTAGAAAAGTAATAAGTAGTAGTAGCAATATATTACTATTACTAGTTACTAACTAAAGTAACTAGTTACTGATGAGTTATTTTTACATAAGTATAGTTTATCAATTCTCATATTCAGATTTACTCACACAGCACTTGTATGTGAAGAATACATGCTTACTGCACATGAAAATTAGTGCATTAAAGTTGTATACACAGATTTACAATAATTTATTAAAGTGTTTAGTGAAGTGCATTACCACTTACATGTATAAAACACACACTTAATATTAGGCTGACTGTTATCCATAGTGTACCTACTGCCATAACAAAATATTACTGAAGGATCTAGTGATGTCCATTACACTAATTATGCAGACAACAAACAAGTATACCTCTCCTTCCATCGTGAATGCATGACAGTCATCACTTGCATTGCACATGACCTGGAGCATAGACATGTGTGGACATAAAACAGTTAGTACAGACCTGACACTTCCAAGACAATAGTAATGGCAGTCCATGCCACCTTGATGGACTCCAAGGCTTTCGCTTTGAAACCACTGACTTTCTATGACAGAATATGTTTGACTTCGGTTCAAAAGATGCAAAATGTTGGAGTGGTCCGTAGCTATAAATGGACACTGTAGTCCATGGCGTCGTCTTGTTATCATCTAATTAATGCCACTGCAGTCAGGTTTGTTAATCCATCTGTGATTGCGATGATCTTATGCCCTAGTTACTTTGTGTTTTAGTTGTATGAATTCCTTTTACTGGACGATGCTTGACAATGATCTTGAACTTTTTGCAGCAGGTGCACAGCTACTATGTGGTACACCCCATTGCCATCATACTGCCTAGTCACCCACTGGTTGCACTTACCGTCTTTGTGCTCTCATATACTTGTATGGCACCCAGTGTTACCCTATTGGCCCTAACACACTTTGGGCCCCCTTGTACATGATAAACCTGCGGGTATATTATAATTTAGTTTGAACCAAAAAAAAAAAAAAAAAAAGTACAGCCTGAAACTTTACTTACTCCACTGTGTGTATCAAGTACATTTGGAAAATACTACCATGGTGGTTTTGAAAATTCTTTGTTTTAAAACCCCAGTGCTACACACTCTGAAACCACAAATCAAACTGACAGCATCCAGATTGCTACAAAACCTGGATAGGCTGCTTCAATTCCCAACACATTTTTACAGACTAGACTTCTACATAAGGAGGAATAAATACTTTTGGAGGAGATATGAGAATGGAAAGGAAAATGCACATTCACTTTGCTACAGGTACAGGTCTGGCTGTCTACTGTCTTACAGGTTCGATCCTTGTCAGCAGAGTATAAGGTTTCATGGAAAGTCAAGAACTCTAATTAAACCACAAATGAAACCAGTAAAGTAAAAACCACAAACCAGTGACCCAAAAAGAAGTAAAACAGCATTTATTCCTCTGACATCTCGGCTAATGCCTCCACAGGAGAATACTAAACAAACTTCACACTCCATATTTATAATACATTCAGCTAGATGTGGTGTCCGTACTTTCTTAGCAAGCTAGAAAGGATTTTGTATTTCATTCGTTTTTCTGTGGAAGAATCTTTGTTTTAAGTTACCAAGTTTTTGTAATACATTCACTCACTCAGTTATCCAATAATCCTATTATTTAATTACTTACAAGATTATTTAAAGCAAAACTCTCCAATTAAAATCTACAGTCATTCCTTGTGGTACCAAAGTATTTAAGTATTTAAAATATAAACTGCTTCTTTATACAATAAAACATTTTTAATGTTTTTATACAAATAATTATCTACAACTTTCTCTAATATTGTATAAGCCATGAGACTGGCTCTGATGTTCATAATAGAAATGCTCTGCTAGACATTTTAACATTTTCAGTGTCTCTGATGTGTTCAAGCAATTTGACTTTAAAAGGTCTTTTTGTTTCACCAATACAAAACTTATTACAGGGGCATTTAAGTGCATATAAAGTAATTACATTTTCATTACTAAAAAAAGTAATATATTACAATTACTGCATTACTATATTCAAAAGCAACACATAATATTACTAGTTACTTAAAATGTAATATATTACAGTAACACATTACATTTGTAATGCATTACTCCCATCACCTGATATAGATATTGTTAAATATGTGTGTGTGTGTGTGTGTGTGTGTGTGTGTGTGTGTGTGTGTGTGTGTGTGTGTACATACACAGATAGTGGACAAGTGCATTTGATCAGAAAGTGTGCCTTGTATTTATTTTAGAGGTACGATGCTGGTTTGTAAAGCTATCTGCTTTTAAACTTGCAAGACTGTAGCACATCAAACATAATTAGTATGCTCATAACCCACTGTAGTGCGATCTCTGAGTTTTAATATTTAATTATCAGTGGGTGTGGGAAGGGCATAGAGGTTTCAGCTCTTCAAAAATCATTTGTCATAGAGTTTCTGAGTGGATTGTATTATAAAGGGTTTGATCATGTGTTTGTGTTGGTATGCTAAACCTCAATGAAATAATTTCAAAACATTGACACACAACTATGCATGAGCCTCAGCGCATGTAAAATTTTAATTTTAATAAACAAAAGTATGATTTTTTTGCAGTGAGCAAGCCTCCCGCCCTGCACCCCCCTTAACCCCTGCTAAATATACTAATACCAAGATTGCACAAGTATGGTGTTAAGGCACATTTCCGATCCCTATGAATTGTTTGAAATCAGACACCTATCTCCAACTGTTTTGTTGATTATATAACAGTCAACTAAACAGCTGTTGACCAAATGCGCATTCAAAGATCGTTGAACCCATATACAGACACACACACACACACACATATATGTACATATAAATATATATAGGTCCCTATCAGTTGATCGAGTTTTCAGAAACTCGAATTCCATATGATCGAGTTTTTGAAAACTCATAGCTTTTGAATGGAGAGAGCCCTGTAACGAGGATCAGGAAATGTACTCTTTTCTTCAATGTTGCGTAATCTCAGAGCTGGTATATATAATTTGCAGGAGGTGTGATGAGAGCAAAAACATAAACAAAGTAAATTGTTGTGTGTGTGTGTGTGTGTGTGTGTGTGTGTGTGTGTGTGTGTGTGTGTGTGTGTGTGTGTGTGTGTGTGTGTGTTTTTGGTGAAGTTTTCACAAACTCAGTCTTATGGTCTCTTCGATATTTTTTTTCCAGAAAGGCGATCATCTGACATAGACCCATATTGTGTGTGTGTGTATATATATATATATATATATATATATATATATATATATATATATATATATATATATATATATATATATATATATGTGTGTGGAATTCGGAATGCCAAAAAGTAAACTGAAGCAAAAATGAATACATCGACAGCCACGGTTTGATGTATTTGACATAGTGGGAGGTGACGTCACTCACCTCCCGCTATGCATATTAATGTGCCATTAAACTGTACAGTCAACAGTATCTTAAGTCTACTATTTTGCAGGAGGATACACCCCCTGAACCTGCCATGTGGGGGGCTGTGCCCCACACCCCCCCTGCACATTAAATATACCATCTCTGAGATCGCAATACAGTGAGGAAATGGGCTAATTCCCTGCTCCTCAGTGAACTGCGATCCCCCTGCACAATGTTGAACCCAAATGCTGGAATTACACTACCCATTCACTGTAGTATATTCAACTGATTTAGATTTGACATTCTGCTGACTTGAAAATTGCAAGTCTACCATATGCCGGTCGACTGATGCAGGTTCATGGTTTTCAGTTTATACCTATAGATAGACAGATAGATAGGTGCATGCATATAATATACAGGATTCAAAGATTTTAAGGGTAAAATGTCTTTGCTTTGACATTATGTTGATACAAACAATAAAAGCTGTCATTTACAACAAGGCATTCATAAATGCATTTCTCCTATGCCATGTGCTTAGTGTTTATACTACTAAACATTAGTTTTATACTCTGTTGTATGATATTTTTCCACTTTTTGTATATTTTACAAATCTTTAGTGAAAAAAAAACAAGAAATCATATATGTTTTGTTTACTATTGGATATATTTTGCCATTTTTCAAATTTTTAAGAAAAGAATATGGCTCTTCTTACTGAATTAATTTCTTTATAGTCTATAGTATCTGCATCAGAATCTCTAGTTTTTCTTTTGATACATGGTGTGAGATTTTATCTGTTCTCTTTTCCCATAGATTTTTATTGTATGTTTCAAATTAATAGTGGATGTAATTTTAGTGTTCTTCTATTTTCCTTGTAGAAATGTATTACTTGATATAATTACTATATTTCTATAAACACATCAACACCTTTTGTTTAGTGTTTGCTCTTTCTACAACTCCTTTTGGGCATTTTTTTGAAAGTTTTATGACTTAGAGAAATGCATTCCCAAGAATTTTCCTAAAATGTAGTCTTTCATTTTACAGTTTTGGATATATATATTCAAAGGTATTTCCATGTTTCTGCTGTCATTGGTTTTAGTTGAGTATTATATGAAATTTTAATATATTACACCAGTTTAAAAAACATT
Organism: Protopterus annectens; assembly: GCF_019279795.1. Classification (NCBI taxonomy): domain Eukaryota; kingdom Metazoa; phylum Chordata; order Ceratodontiformes; family Protopteridae; genus Protopterus; species Protopterus annectens. Next base: position 310,837,847 of record NC_056749.1, on the reverse strand, counting down.
TTCTTATCTAAGATTGTATGTTTTTATCAATGTTAACACACCATCGGGAACAATTTTGTTATATTCACTAAATATCTCAACAGGTTATATATTTCACTGTGCAGATTTTAAAAATCCTTATTTACTCAATGTTTTTCCCTGTATGACATTAACTTCAGATTGTATGTAGATTGTGTGTAGAACATAATAGGTTTAATACAGTGCCTGCAATATTTGTTATCAACACTTTTAGACCTATTTGACATTTAGTATATTTGTTAGAACATAGCTTATATATTCCCAACCAGATGATGTTGGATATGTTACTTGTTCTAGTTTCTTCTTGTTTATGTATTGATATGTTACCCTTCTTCCTTCAATGAAAAAAATTTATAATTTAGTTTTGAGTTATTTTAGAGTTTGCATTCCTCTGAAAGATTTGCTGTAAATCTTATTTACTTTCTCGTTGCTAGTAAGTTTAGTGTTACAAAATTAGACTGTATTGTCAGTACTTAGAAGATCTGTATTTCTTTTGGTATATCCTTGTTTGTGTATTTTAGTTTTTCTAATACACCATCTATATCTATTATAAAAACTCAAGGGTTTACATCACTTTATGACAAAGTTTCCCTATTTGAAACTAATCTTAAATATATTACCATTTTGCATTTATTTAATTACCTTTATCATACTTCGTTTGACTATTTTCTGTAGTTTTATTTTAATGGTGTCAAAACACTGGTTCATAACTATTTAAAAAACACGCTATCTTTGCTTCCTTAATAATTTATAATTTTCTCTAGTGTGCTGGTGAACAGAACAAGCTATTTCAAAAGATTTACCCTCAGTGCAGGCAAACTGAATTTCTGAGACTTATTTAAACTTATTTTTCAATACTCACATTAATATTGAAAGAGGATATCTCCATATTTCTATCTAGCTATCTAATTTTTTGTGTCTTTCGGCTTTTTCCCGGTTAGGGGTCGCCACAGTGGAATTCCGGTCCGCTAATGATTGGGAGTAGAGTTTTACATGCTGGCTTGCCGGGCCTAACGCACAACCTTCAACGAAGGAATGCCCATTTAACTGTGTAAAATATGGATTTTGATTATCTCATTGTGTAACGGGATTATTAATCCCATTTGTCAGGAACCTGGAAATCCTCATTTACTGTTATTTGAAATTGGTGCTGAATATGCTTCTGTATTATTTTTATTGTCCTAAATCTCAATTATAATATGACTGGGGACTCGGTATATATTATTTTTAAGAATATCCATAGCACTGATGATATTATTTATACCAAAGATGTCCATTAGATCTTTGCTTGTCCTACTAATATCATAGTCTTTTGTTTGTTCTTTCACATTTATTCATGTGGCAATTGTCTCTGTTTTTCCTATAGAAATCAAACCATTTTAATTCACTTGTATATCAGTCTCCAACTCTTCTTATTTTTAGTCTCTCACTAGTTAATTTTAAGATCTTTGTAATGTCATTGCTTTCTTGGACTTCTAACTTTGCCCCCCATTTATATTTTTTACATTTTTGAAGTGTTTATCCGTTTAGTTTCATATTTCTACCAGTTGGCTGTGGCACTGTTTTCCTCTGTTTTAAATAATTAGCATCTGACTAATCCTTCCATATTTTTCTTTTTGTAGATGAATGTGAACATTGAGCCATTTATATTTTTCATTCTTTCCAGTGTTGGTTATATTCCAAGATATAAAACCCTTGCTGAGCATTCTGAAAATCTCCCTTCCTTCATTCGTGTCTTGCCTTCCTTGAGGCTGGCTGGTAGGGACTTTTATATAAAAAGCTTTTGTCTGGGCTTGTAATGGTCTACAGACTGATGGCCTAGTACTTGCCTATGAACCTATGAACTATGTTGATGACTCAGATTTGAACAATTGCTCAGGTGCTTTTTGAAGGCAGCTGAAGTTGCATGCCCATTTGTAGAGGAGGAGGAAAGTATACTTGCTTTGCAGCACTGGTAGGGTTTGATTTCTGTAGTGCAGACATGGTGGTTGTGGGACTCCTGCTGATATCCATCACTTGAGGAAATGAGGTGTGGTGCAGTGCTGACACTCATTTCATGCCCCACCTATATGGAGTTACTAGGTGTACTCGGGGGCTATTGAAAAATGGGGAACTTCACTGGCAGTAGTATGATGATTCACCATGATACTACAATCTCCTCATTGGACATGTAATTGGAGTAAATCATGAGCAAGTCTATGTGGTTTGGCAGATCCAATATAAAATGAAAGGCACTGTGAGTAGCTGATGGCAAATATTCAAAGGGGATAAAAATTACAGAAAGATATTCTCTTTTTTTTCAATATATTTAATTACTTTCTTACAGGTGTTTAGCTATATAGTTATATATTTTGCAGTTTAAAACTATTCCCCATTACTACATAAATGCTTAGTATCCTCCTTCTGTTTATCACAAATATTAAATAATCCATCAAATAGTGTACTGTATACATATTTATGTAACAGTAGTATAACTATCCATTAAATATGCCTGAATTATTTGCTCATTCAATATTATAACAAAAGCTCTAAATAAATAAGTAAAAAAGAATAGGACCGGAAAAGATAAAGATATCTGTAAACTTACAGTTGACAGGTAATGTTACTTTAACTAAACTATTATACAGTAAGAAAATCAATACTTATATACATTTATAAAGCTAAACTATACACACATTTTATAGATCTAACAAAAGATCTGAACTAATTTTAAAAGTACAAGTGTCTATTCTTACGGTTATGTAACAGTCTTGGTACTATAAATATTGAAATTTTTCAAAATCCTTTAGATTATTAAATTAATTCATAAAACATATGCACATTACTAAGTTCAAAGAGGATGTCCTGCTATTTTTATGGAGTCAAACAATTGTAGTCTATATTATATTCAAAAGTTACTGTGTGCTTAATTCAAATCACATTCCCCATTCCCAGGTTCAAACATCTTAAAAAATCTACTTTACTTTCTATCAAAATGGATGCACTGATATAGAAATATAACACTCACATTTAAGCTCTGACTTATGAAATTAATTATTTCAATTAGTCTTAATAAATCTAATGACATCCAATAAGCTTTAAAATTCACATGACCAAGCTTCAAATTTTGGCTTTCAGAATTGTTTCAAATTTTCTACATTATTTTCTATGTAAATTTTGTGAGATCTTGTGCTTTCACATGTCTACCATATGTAGGTATATATAACATGCATCTTTCTTATAAGCATTTTGTTATTTAAATGTACTTTCATTCTTATTTGAACACCAATATTCTACCTTATTTTATATAATTAATATTTATAAAATCTCCCATCAAAGAGCTATTTATTAATCAGTTCTCCATTAGAGATTACTGTATGTTTATGTAGTCCTTAACTTATTAATCTTACGTAGTAGATGTTTCATTCCTTGTGCATTTGTATATTATTCATAACATGTTTACTCTTACTAATTCTAATAGTATAAGCTATCTCATCTATATATAAAATAATTATTCCTGCTTGTTTAATTAAAATTGTTTTTTTAGCCATTGTAAACTGCAGTTCTGATGAAAGCTACTCATCTTGATATTGAAATTTGATTACTGGATGTGAAAATGCCAACTCACAGCACACAACAGCTGATCATTTCCTCTTTAAGTTTGTCATTCTTCTTAATTCTTTTAATCTTTTCTAATCGGTACCAAACATCTAACTTTGTCTTCCCAATAATATGTACATTTAGAGTTAATAGTACAGAATAAGCTATTAACATTCAGCAAAATGAAGGCAAATTATATGTCAGCAACTGCTCAATATAAAACCTTACTACTATTTTTTTGTTTTATCAGTTCTTCACTTCTAAATATTTTAAATGTTATTTTGAGTAGATTTCTTACATATATACTTAAAAAGAAGTTCAAAGCTTTTCTCTTCATCGTCTCAATAGGATTAAGGCACTGTTTTGAGAGACATCAGTGATGACCTTTAACCTTTCTAGGTCCTGGATTGTTTTTAATGCAGCTGAAGGAACAGGTGGGAATCAAGGCAAGCAATAATCAATCATTGTCACACAACTGGAATATTATTTTATGTTGCCAAGCTTTTTAAAAGTTAATTGCTTCATAGACAACTGTTAAAAGGAATGTATAACATTGGAACAAAGAAAACAAAATCACCAGTACTTTTTCAGTTCTAATTAGCATATTACTTTGGTGTGACATACAACTTACCCATCAATGCATATACTAAACAAAGCTAAAACAATTAAAATTCTTATATAGTCTTAATTTATCAATCCTGTTGCATATAATTTATTGACAGTATCTTACAAGAAGTATTTAACAATTAAAATACATTTATAAGTTTAGTAAAATGAAATATATTAAGTCTTTCACTGTAAAAATAATAAACCTAACCATTTATATCCCCTAACATGAGTATTTCTTTAGCTTAAAATATAAATACACACTTAAATATGTTTTGAAGCTAAAAGTCTAATACAAAACTTTTACTTAAAGGGAATAGCTATAGTTTAAGAAAGTAAAAGTCCTGCATTCAAAAAAATAAGTCACTTGTTCACTTGTTTTTAAACTTGTTTTAATTTTAGAAGCAGTTTCCAGGATTTCAGCTTACTCCCTCTCTTAAAGGATACAGTGTTCCAATTCCTTTCCTCAGTAATATTAAGGATTTTATTTTTGTTAATAGAAGTGGTTGCCTCCTCCAGTGTTTCATATATTTTAGTTCCTTCAGAACAATATAGTTTTAGGTTTTCAGGAAACACCAAAGTGGTTTTAATATTGTTTTTTTTTAAGTTGTTTAGTCAGTGGTAAGCAGGATTTTCTTTTACTTATTACTTTACTGGAATAATCACTATCAAATCTGATTACATTTTTACCTATTTGAATAGGTTGGCTGGAACATGCAGTTTTAAATATTTGACCTTTTTCCAAGCTGGACATTAACTATAACTGCATATGGTGGAGAGTTTTCCTTCTTTGAAAGTGCTCTTATGGATCTATGTGCCTTTTCAATTACAACAGATAAAGTTTCAGGTAGATTTAATCTTTTATGTAGGTCAGGTTGTTAAGATGGTTATTATATTGTGCCTCTCATACCTTTCAGGTATACCATATATTGTTATGTTATTTTGTCTTGATATATTTTCTAAATCATCAACTTTATTTAAGAGCCAGTTATTTTGGTTTAAAATAAATTCAGTCTGAGACTCACCTTCATGATTTAAATCCTCTTACATACTGCAGATTTGTGCACTTAAATGTTTTATAAGATTTTCTAAATGTTCCATCTTTTTTCTAGACTCTTCTTTGACAATTGCTGTGTTGGTATCCAGCCTGTCCATCATAAGTAATAGATCCTGCATACTAGATATTAGTGACCTGATGTCTTTTTTTAACAAAATAATCCTGAGTACCATTTTGAGTGTCTCATGTTGAAGACTTTTCTCTCTTAACCTAGCAGTTGAAACTCTGACATGAAAATTATAGCTTTTAAAGAACTGGAAGCTAGAAATCTTTTTCTCTATTAGTCAATAAAATAGCTTTCAAGTATTTCCAAAAATGAATTCTTTAATTATATTTTGGGCAACCGCAGTGGTACAGCAGTTAGCATTGCCACCTCACAGAAAGAGGTTCTCTGGTTCAATCCTTGGCTGGGGTGCCTTCTGTTCGGAGTCTGCATGTCCTCCCTGTGGTTTTCCTCTGGGTGCTCCGGTTTCCCCCCAACATCCCAAAGACATGCTGTGGGTCGATTGGACACTCTAAATTGGCCCTAGGGGTGAGTGCGTGTGTGTGTGTGCCTTCTGTGGAAGGTTGGGTGCCTGGCTGGCAACTCAATACCGTAAAACTCCACTGCTAATCATGAGCGGAGAGGTGATCCACTGTGGCAACCCCTAACCAGGAAAAGCCAAAAGAAGGAGAGAATTCTTTGATTATATTTTCTGTCAGAGAAAAGTTTCCAGTCACAGAGCTTTCACAAGTTGCTGTTGTCAGTTAGCCATCTTGGCCACACTCCTAGACTTTCCTTATCATTCCATTAATTATTCTTAAACTTTAGTGCCATCTCATTTTAGCTGTTTAGATAATTGTGATATTTTCCTGGCCATACTATTATCAATTTTAGTTTTTTTTTATTTGTTTCTAAGTTATTTATTAATTTCTCAAAATGATGCCAAGAATAAATGTCTGATCATCTCATTTTAGATAGATTAAAATGTATTTGCAGGGTCTCTGTGGTCTTGCATTTTTTGTTAATTCAATCAGTAAGTATTTTAAATCATCATATTGTACTTCTGACTTTATTCTTTAAGCCATTTTAATACATATTTCAAGTCCCACAACATTCAGAACGTTTTATCTTTCTTGTCTGAAACTTCAGTCTTGACAGTCTTAAAAGTTTATATTTTCTTTTGTTTGTAAATAACATTTTCTGCAGATTTACTACAGCTAACCCTTTAAAGTAATCTACAAAATTGTTCTCACCACATATATGTATTAGAACTGCAACATCACCCAGCAGTTTGGAATAAAATGCTACTTCCATTCTCACAATATTTGTGTAGTTCCTAAATTTTCTAATTTTAATTTGGCCATTGTAATATGTGGACTACTGTTTCAGCAACAATTCATATATTGGTTTCAATATTTTTATTTAATAAAGCCTTTAACCCACAATCAGTCTGATCCATTTGACTCACAATTTCAACCTATAGAACCCCATTACTTGCTACTATTTTTATAATGTAATTTTGGAGAGAAATTTCATTTTGTTTACTTTTAGTGAGTTTCATATTGAATCCCGTGTATTCTTTTAACTTCTAAGGAGTGTCATACTCAATCCCATGTATGTTATACATGGAGATCAGAGCCATATCATCACTTATTATATTTCTATAGCCTCAATTCCGCTTTGTTGATTTATTTATTTTATTTTTTTCCAGATGTCTGTCATTTCTTAGTTGTGCTTTCCTTATCATTGACCTGCATTATACACATCATTTTTCATTAGGTACCACCTGAGTTCATTACTGTTGACTAAAACTGTGGCCATGTGTTTTACTTATTATCTTGAATGTTATCTTTATCAACCACTTCTGCTTCCCATCCATAACCTTTTTTTTCTATGTAGGATTTTAAAAATAATGCAAATTTGCACTGATCTAATAATGCAACTAGCTGATGTCCAATTAAAATGGCCAGTTACTATACACTACAAATTAAAAACATAGTTATATTAACATACTTATCAAAACAGACTTTAGTTAAGAGGCCATTTAGACAGCCATGATGATATGCACAGATAAATGTCACTGCGCATTTGGCACAGCATATCTACATGGGTTTGACTAAATATCCATGTCAGTGTCCTTTGTAGTAAGTTATGAATTGCAATGTTTCTTTGATGTTTTGCGTTTTTACTGGACTGAACTCTCTGTGATATATAATACAAGATTGCTTCCTTTCACACTTAATATGAGTTAAAATCACTTATGCAAAAAAAAAAAAAAAAAAAAAAAACAATATTTGGACTACTCTAGATAAAACAGATCTTAAATGTGTTGTGCTTTACCACAATGAATCAGTTACACTGTACTGTCTGATAGCATTTAAGTTTAAGATTGAAAAATATTTTCAATTTCCCTACTTAATATGACTCATGTTAAGACATACAACAGGTATAAGTGCAAAAGTAGAAGAATGTCTGACTGTTACTTATTTTTGCCAAAGTTACTTAAAGTAGCAACATCCAAAATGTCAAAATCCTTGGATAGTTTACCATAGTGTGGTGCAAACATTTGTAAACGTAATCAAAGGTATGACACGTGGTTCATTTTTAGTCTTGGATAATTGCATCCATTTTTATCAGTACTTGAAATCATATGAATGCCATATCTGAGTACTGAGGACTGTACAACAAAATTCTGTATAATGATTTTTAAATTTCTGTTGCTGTTAGAAATGTCACACACACACACACAGATAAATAGATACATAATTGGCAGATATGTAGATAAATATGCATGCAATCTGTAGTGAGGTGTATATATAAATTTGATGGATAGAGAGAAAAATAGAGATACAAGGCTGTGACAGGCACAAAAATGTATGTTTACTGATTTTATTTACAGTTTGGAATTTCCCTTGTAGCTAGAAATGTCATTCTTTTGAGATCTCACTTTAGATGTTTTTTTTTTTTTTTTTCCTTACCTCACTTTGAATGTTGATCCCATAAGAATTGCATTTCTGACATGGTGTCAAATATATATAATACGAAAGAAATAAAGGTACATATTAAAGAAAAAATAAGTGTAACAAGAACTTACTGTGCTGCTAAATAAAAGAAGGGTCTGGACTTGACATAAGAAATTAGGAGTTAACGTAAATCACAACTACTGAGGCAGAGAGGAAAGACTGCACTTACTGGGATATAGATGGGAATGGAATAACAATATATGCCTTTTTTGAGGAATTCTATGCCAAAAACATAGTGTGAGAGAAGATAAGGAAAAATATAAAGCTATTGAGCATAATAGGAAACCATCTTATAAATATATAAGATGTAGTAGGAGTAAAGATGCACACACTGATAAAGCATCCATAGATTTCAAAATTTATTCTGAAACACAACAGATTGTAGATCTATTTACAGAACCATATACAAAATGTTTGTTTCCACAAAGGTGGTGATAATTTGTGCAGGTATCATCCAAATAACCTCGTACTAATTGATATTGAAATATAACAAGATTACACTAAAGACGTACTATGTAAACTGGACACAATGCACAGAGAAGGTAAAATAATTATATATTTTATAGAAAGGGCATGTCAGGAAAAGAAGTTGACAAAATTGACCATTCATATACGGGAGAATACTATACTGACAAATGCATCAATAACTAAACATATAAGATTTGGGAGATGTCAGCTAAATGGTGAATATTTAATACCATTTACACAGAGGAGAATAATTATGGGAGTGACTCTTCTGGTGTATTGGCAGGCTAGAAAGGCATTATTGCTCAACTGTGATTTATTTGCATATATGAATGCATGCATGTAAATATTTATGCCAAAGCATATTTGAAATTATGGACTGTAAGAAGAAGAAACAAGGATTACTATTATTTCATATCTGAAACTAAAGCTCAAAAAATAAAATTAATTAAATCCAGTAACTGCCAGATAGATGCAGCTTAACAGTTACATAGCATTGTAAAACCAGTGGCATGATTACAAAGGCACACATTATTTATAGCACATCTCACCTAAGCATATATAATGCATTGTTTAATTAATAAAGGAAATATACTGTTGCCTGAATATGACAACTAAATATGTGCATGGTTCTTTGTGACAGATGATCTTATTAAGCAATATCCCCAAGCTTGCATGTTGAAATTTTGAATGAATATGTCATACACTATTATTTTTGTTAAAAAGTACTGAGCAACAAGTTGTATAGACAATCATGCTCTGCAGAATTCAAAGCTCCAGAAATGGTGTAATAAATAGAAGCCTAGTACTAATGGGAATAGCTAGGCTAGGCTGTTTCTCAGCTGAGGGAGTACTACAGAAGGGTATGACTGATGTGACAGACAGAGTGAAGGCAGGGTAGTGCAGCTGAGTGGGTGTATGGCCATGTGTTCAATGTAGTACCACATAACTGAATCTCAGAGATATATCATGGCAACCATCAGATAGACTTCTCTGATGCCCACACATCAATATTCTAACACTGTTTATCATGTTAACCAATGAGAATGGGATAGATTGAAAAGTAGGTAAACAGAAAAACAGCAGACAGAAATGACCTCAGAAGGTTGACCAGAAGTTGTGAATGGTGGAAGAATGAAGGGTAGCTTTTCTTTGAGAAAGAACCCCTTTTAATCATTTATAGAAAATGAGTGAAGCTGGGGAATGTATTGATGTGTAAGAAGTGGGGGATTACAGTGGCAGAAAGAGAAATACACACTCACAAAAAAAACAGACACAGTGAGAGGTTTGTTGACATAAAAGGATGTGAAGGACAATGAACAGACACAAATATGCAAATGCTGGACAAATGCTGATGAAAAGGGCAGGGCAATCAGCAATCCGTAGGAAATGAGTTATTAGGAACAGAAAGTAATAGCAGGGATATAAGGTAGGATACTGGCACAGCTGCATGCCATACCAGCTCAACTGCTGTAAACCCAGGTTTTATTCATCTGCATGGCCAGTGATAGGGGCTGGTTACTCAACTACTGTCCTGCTGGGAAGGGACTAAGCTTCCTGTGTGTTCCCATCCCATGACAGATGTTCCTGCACATTGCTGAGCAGCCCCATGGGTACACCATCATACTTCACAGCTGATGGTGAGATAACTGGGCAAAACCTCCTGGATCACTCTCTTGTCTTGGAGAGCACCAGAAACCTGGGTAATATCACCATGACCACTCTCCTGTCTTGGAGTGCACCAGTGACTCATCCATGTCAGTTTTATCAAGGGAGCCATTATCCCAGTGCTGACAGGTAATCCTATTGGTTATTTGTGACACAGACCAAAATGCTTAGTCCAGTGCACAGTAAGCTGCAATGGTCATATCTCCTCCTCCTCCACCACTGCAACTGGCCCTACATAAGGATAACATAATGGGGAAATTTGTTGCAGACAAACACATCAACAACAAAGATGCAACTGTAGAGTAGAATGCCATTGATAACATAGATAAGTTACTGCCTGGAAAGTTCTTTAACCGTTTTGTAAGATGCAGCCATGCTCAATTTTCACTTCTCCATTACTTCAAAAATAAGAGTAATTGCTAATTAGATGTATGAACTAGATAATATATTAAAACAAAGAAGTATTGGAAAAAATGCTTGCATTCCTTCTTTTTCCCTCTTTTCTTGAAGCAGGCCAAGGTGGCACCTTCGTTGATCACTGTAGTGATGACAGTACTGCATTAACCATCATTCTAGCAAGCCTGTGAGAGGCATCCATGTTCTGTAAGGGTATGTTATATTGCCTTTGCATGCACGTTTAGAAGTTGCTGTGCAGAGAAAAAAAAAACACAGGAAAATTGTGTTTGGTTTGGCACACAATGCTGCAACTTTGCATTCTGCAGCAGATGAAATCGCTATGGCCAATCAGTTACATAAGTTTTATGAGCAATATGGTATATCCATGCACATGGATTCACGTTTCCCAAAATAGCATTAACATGGTTAGAACATTTAGTGCCTTCTGCACTTCCCAAAACTGGGACGCCCCAATCTCAAACCCAAGAAGAAAAGAAACATTATTTTTCAAAATGAAGGATAAAGAGAAAGAGGAGAGAAAAAAATGTCTTCTGAAACTGTAGCAAGCTGCTTGCAGTAGACAAAATATCCAGCTTGATACTGTTAATCACAGCAAACTTAGTATTCCATCAGTCTTCAGAAATGACCACAAATGCATTTTAGGCAATAATACCCTTTCTGCACTCCCACAACAGTAGCAAACCCTGGCACCTTGCACCTTCAGCAACTGACAGTTTGCCGAGCGCTAGTTATGTATATGCAAAATTACATTGTATCATGGCACTAGTATGTCTTTCTAGTCCATTGCCATGGAGCAGTAGCCAGAGCCAGATCCAGCACAAGGTGACCTAGGAAGTTACCTAGGACCCACTGACTGGGCAGGGCTCACCGACCAGTGGATGCAACAGCATTTTATTTTAATTTAAAATAAAAAAAAATGTGCATGTTTTCTTATTTAAGGACACACACTGCATCATGCCTGTACCCTTAAGTTTCTTTAGTTTCTACTCTTTCACAGCTGCTCACACATAATTCATATGTGGAACAATTCCAATACATTCTTTTGGTAAGTGCATATGTATAGAGAAAGGTGTGTGTCTGTGTCTGTGTGTAGTGCCCGTAGTTCAGCTGAAAGGTCAGTTAATTAACTTGAATTAAACCTTAAGACAATTTGCTCAGGCTCAAACATTGTACCTTGGTTACGGAGGAGAGGAGCCTGAATCTTATTCACCATTTACCAAACTGCTCACTTAGTCATACTTCTCAACTTTCTAGATTTTTGGACTGTACACTATAAATTTTGTTGGTTTTTTAGCAAATCTCTGAGGATTAAAGTCACTAAATAATATAAATTTGAGGTTTAGACTTCATATCCTTTATAAAAGTCCATGCTATTCTAGAAACTTTCTATGTTTATAAGAGCAATATTTAAAATCTCTCCCTGTTTTTGAGTTCTTATCTCCCCATTATTTTACTCCAGATTTCTTACAATATAAGGTTGAGAGGTATGTCACTTAGTTATCGGAGGTGAGTTTCAATGAAGTTTCAAGGAATTGTGATTTTCAAAGGAAGAGAAGTTTACTGTTGCTCATGCTAAGCCTGTCTACAATGTACAACTGTTTTTTTTTTTTTTAATCAAATGCCATCAGTGTGTGCGCTATCGAATTTAAAAGTAGTGGTGTTAGCACAACAGCTAGCATATTTGCTTTTGGTGCAGAAGGCTGCGGGTTGTATTCCTACATCATGTGGATGGATTGCTGATAGCGCAGTTTTCTTTAAGGGGGGATGGTGGCGCCTCACTCTTCAGTGTGTCCTCCAGCCAATCCTTATTTAAATATTACAAGCTTACCAATTTTGTTTTTTTAATGTAACATAGGCAACATATTCTTCAAGGGCAGCAGGTACTGAATTTGTACATGAAACACTCAAATGTACTAGTATTAATTACAGATATCTTTAATGTGGAATTGCTCAGATGACCTTTACTTATGCAAAGACTGTACAAATTTAGTGATACTGGTGGATTGTAATGACAGAAGCTTGAGTGGCCTTTTATGTTTGAAATGTTTTGAAATGGGTAGTTTTGTCATTATTGTTTCATATGCTTTGTTTCATTGCTTACTGGAACAATATTCAAAACTACAAATTTAAAACACACTAACAAGTGGTGCTGCATTATATAAGGAATATAATATAATACAATCAGGAAGGTGAATTAAAGAACACATGCATGCATGAATGCATGGTCCTAAAAATGTGTCCAAGGGGCCTACAGTTTGAAAGCAGCCCAAAGGTAAACTTAATCCACCACTGACCAGATGCACTTTCTTTGAATAAGTGTTTTAATGGTGGTTCAACACATGGGAGTTTTAAGGGCAGAGACGTTTACTCTTCATGCTAAGTCTGTTTTCATTTTGAGACCCTATCATTTTGTTTAGCAAATGACTATCAGTGTTTGTGCTATAAAATTTGATATAAAAGTTTTAAATTAAATCCAAATGTCTGTAATCATTGCAGAAGTAAAGAAGAAAATATTTTGAATACTTACAGGTTTGAGCAGTGTTAATGTTAACTGGGGAGAAATAGCCAAGTAATGGGATACTGGAATGGCTGCCAGTGGTGGAGGGTATGCCTGATCCTTTACCCTACCTAGTGCCCCATTTGACAATGATCTGGTTCTGCTGTTATAGCTACAAACATATATGAAATAGCTTACTGTTCACTTTCCTCATGGTCCCCTAGATGTGTACAGTGATGAAGAGCATGTCTGGGTAGTGCAATGTACTATAGCAGAAATTCAGAAACAGATACGCTAAGTGGCTTTCTTAGCATCCCTGTCCCACATTATGTTTTTTCAACACGCTATATAGTGTCAGCAGTGTACAGTGCAACCTCAGTCTGCACAGCTGAAGAACACTAGAATATTAGGAATGAGTTAAGGAAGAAGTTATAAAATTCTGGTTATCAGAAAGAGCAGCAAACCCTATGGTAGATTGAAGGCATACTGAGGCAAACTGTGTGATGTGCATGTAACTTGAAATACAGGTCATGGTGAAATGGCACTGGCGTAACTCCCTGAGTGTTTGGTGGGTAGCCATGTACAATGTAATAGTTGTAAAAGAAATGACACGCAGGTTTTGTGGGATCCTGCAGTAACTTTGGCTGATACGCAGCTCTGTAAAGGGAGGTATTGGTCAAGTACAGTCATGGTGAGGCTTAAGTAAGGTGTGAAAACAATTATGCAACACAAACAGATGCATACTGAAGTGGCAGGAGGTGGCCATATGTATGGTCATGCCACAGGATACTACACACACACCCACAAACACATGCACACACACACACACACACACACCAACATTGACCACTCACAAGTCCATATGTAGTGGCAAAGATACCTGAAAAAATAGTATCTGGAGAATTAAGCATTACTGCAGAACCTCTGCAGGCACGGCATGCATTTCCTTAGTCAAGTAGTGCTCAACCACATTTGGCATGGTGACCAAATTTGGCATGGTGTGCTGCACAGTATGAATGATGTTTGTGACCATAACAGTTCCCCATAACAAGTTCTCTGAATGATTACTGATATGACGTAGCATGCAAAGTAAAAGGCACAAAATATTGTGATGCACAGGTCCACCTCATGAAATTGACCACCCACACTAAAACATCATAGCAAGACTTAGGAGTGTTTGATAACACTTGCCAGCCAGGAGTAGCTTAGATATGGGGCTTGAGGTACCAACAAGCATGTGAGTTTTAGACCCATCTGGTTAGTGGTACAAGTACAGTTTCCAATACATTTGAGCAGAAGGATTAACCAAGGTCCACTTGTATGTCTGTGTTTCTAAGCACTGCTGGTCTGAAGCTGCAACAGTCTGCATGGCAAGGTGTGTAAGTATGCTATACTTGCATTTTTACATGTATTACTAGGCATGTTTAGGGGAATGGGTAAGTAATTGTGTTGGAAGACAGTGATGTCATATGTGTTTCATCCTAATTTAATTCTGTGCTGTTTGTGCCAAGACCTGTAGCTGTGGACCAGATGCCACCTGCCTGCCAGTGTCGTATTCTGTTTGTCTGAATTTGCCTTAGCAGTGGCATGTGAGATATTGTTTTCCCTCACTAGACTCTCTACTGTCCCCTTCTGCTGCTAGCACTACTTCTATTGAAGGTCCTGCCTAGATGTTAAACTGCTGCTATAACTTACTGTGTAGATGTCTGCTGTATAGTATTGCACACACAAGAAACACTTACAGCAGTGCAGCCCACAGAATTTGCAGTATCTTTTCTGATGTATGAAAGGAACAGAAGTGCCCCTTTGGTAGTTCAAATACCTGCTTTGCTGTAGTAAATATTTTGCATGTATTGCTTTTTAGGTTATTTCTAGCATGACTTGAGAGCTGCAAATAGATGTCATCAATCAGTGCTCTACAGCATATCCAACATCACCTACAACATACAACAAAAAGCATATTATATCCCTGCTTGCATGGAGCCAGCATGTGCTACCATGTATATTTAGCCTGTGTGTGTGTGTGTGTGTGTGTGTGTGTGTGTGTGTGTGTGTGTGTGTGTGTGTGTACCTACTAACTAGATGATCTGTGATAAATGTAATCACAGGAATGCTTTGCTACAGGTCAGACATGTGTCAGTGATGTACAAATGCATTATAAAAGTTCTTGAGCTTAAAACTATCTGGTATTTAAGGGAGTGGAAATCCTTCCTGCTGATGAATCAAAGTCCCACTGGAGTAGGTTGGGATTTATCAATGTCTATGCAATCAATGTGTCTTAGCACATCTAGGAGATGGGCAATGTCTTAAAACTTTTCTGTGGTAATGTTTCTCCCATCTGCGGTCTTGTGGAACAAGGTATGTTCGTCCTCAGGCTGCAACATAATGTCAAGAAAAAGGTTCAGGATCTTTGTGGATTCGGGATATTGCAGGCCTCGTGTATACATGATAAGCCAGAGAAAGGTTTCTATAGTGAAGACTGTTGAACTTGCTCATACCTTAGTATTGACAGGGGTGGGAATACCATACATCCTCCTCACTCTCCATTGTAAGCTATTCAATTTAGCAAGGTTGCACGCAATCCCCTCTCCACTAGGAAATGTTCAACAGTCTGCTAATCATCCATTTAGTAGTATGTCAAATTTTGTCTGTACTTCCTGCATTCATGCAGATTCTGAGGTTGGCTTTTAACTGATTCTGCAGAGTTAGAGCTGCTGCTACAAACATCACTCCCTTCATGTGCACCATGATTCTTAGAGTAACTTGTCAAGCAATTTTTCTTTTTATTTGCATGCATCATGTGGCTCACTTGAATGCTGATCCCCATTTCATGTCATTATTCACATATTAACATACTATACATCCGCGGTGGTGCAGCGGTAGTGTTGCTGCCTCACAGCAAGAGGTTCTCCAGTTCGATTCTTGGCTGGAGTGCGGGGAGTGCCTTCTGTGTGGAGTCTGCATGTCCTCCCCACAGATGGGTGGGCGTTCGAAAGACATGCATAAATGGGTGTGTCTTTGTTGAAGGTTGAATGTTGAGCTGGCACCTCGGCATTCATCAAAATCTACTGCCAATCATTAGCGGACCGGAGTTCCGCTGTGGCGACCCCTAACCGGGAAAAGCCAAAAGACAACAACAACAACAACATTCACATATTAACATACTCTGCATACCATGTGATTTTGAACACTGAATGAACATGCTATTCATAGCGTTGAATTTCCATCATCATTCATGGTCCTACTAACCTCATATTGTGTACTTTGCAATGTTTTGAACTCCTATGAATCCATCCATGGTGTAAACAGAATAGACTTTGTGTACCAAAATATACACAGAAAAAGTCAACTTAGTTTGCAATTAGAAGTGAACAGCACAGGTGCAGAAGAAAAATATTACTGCACACTAGGACTGCAGTTGATATTTAGCATGTATTTGTGTAAAGGAAATAATATAAATAATAGCACAGTAATAACTTAAAGACAACTTTAATGGGAAACAAAGTTCTGCACTGGTTGGCTTGGCTGGCAGGCTCCTTTTGGCATGAGCAGTACACACTCTTGCTGGCTGTCATGTCCTTTGTATTTTTGTGTTTAGTTAATGATTTGGATTCCTTAAATGTAGAATATTCATTAAAACTGAATCATCAATTGTATGTCTTTTTTTTTTAATTTTCACATATTTGATAAAATGTTGCCCTTGTTTCTTTTAGTTCATCATTCATTTTATTAGTATGAGGATTATACCCTCATATATTTCTTACCTACTTGAACAGATTTTTTTTTTTTTGTAAAATTTACTGGACTTCTATTGGCTTTGGCTCATTCTCATCCCCTGTGAGTCTTTGTCGGTATTTATGTGGTCACATGGCTGCATGTAATCACATTTTGTGATACAGTCCAAAAATGCATTCTTGGTGGTCTATAGTTGATCTATTACAATGGGTGGGTTAGGCAAAGTGTCACTTTTCCCCCGCAGCTTGAGTCATATACTAATCTGCATTCTAAGATAATGTAATATTTTCATATAACTTATAAAATTATATAGGAAATTAGTAAAGCATTTACAATTTTATATATTTTATGTCCTTTGTTCTATAAGTATCCTTCTTCATCTTCTGCTTCCTGTTCATTTTCATTTAATTAGAAAGAAAGAGGAAAAAATAACTTGTGGAGTTTTGAAAGCATGTATATACAGTGAATATTTGAAAGTGATCAATTAAGAAACTGTTAAAGGTCACAAGAATGGGTCTTGTTTAATTTCTTACAGGGATGAATTCCAAACAGCAGACTCCATTTTAGAGAAGACTGAGATGTACATGTAAAGTAAATTGGGCTGTGAGATATTGGGATTGTTCAGTAACTGTTTCTGGCATTTCTGGTGTCCTTATTTTTGTATCAAGTAATGGACAGATAACGCTGTCAGGATGTTTGTGTAGGATAACTGAAAAGGTATATAGAACAGTTATTTGTTGTAAGGGTGTTTGCATTTTCTAGTGACTCTTATCAGTGCTTGCAATGATTGGGGATGTTAGTAAAATGGAAGACTTTATATGTGCCTTTGGAAGTGCTTTAGTAGAAAAGCTGTTACTGAGAACTATCAGAGGACAGCCGCACTTAAGTTTACATGGTACTTTTTTTTTTTTTTATTATTATGTGTCTTTGTACATCCAATATAAGGTGGTTAGCGAATTTATATATAAATCTGAGCTAATTAATTATTTTTCTTTTTATGTGGTAGTTAAAGGATATAGTTGGTTCACCTTGAATAACCAAATGTTTATAAACTGGTATTTGTAGGGATATTTGCCATGGATCACACATTTCTATACAGTCATTGTAATGCAGTTATTCTGGGGGTCCTAAATAGTATGGTGTTGGTTTTGTTAGGATTTACAGTTAATTTATTGCACTGGAACCATGGGCATACCTGAATGAATTGTCATTGGAGTTGTTTTTAAAGGATTTTACTGTTGGGATTAGAAATAAGTAACATAAGATACAAGTCTAGATGGTAACAAGTCATGGTTGACATCATCAAGGGGAACTTAAAAGGTAAATTTGGGAATAACATCAGTGCTCGTTCCTCCTTATTTTAAATCTTGAAGATATGCATTTGCACATATTCTGTTAAATTGTGTAAACGACAGAATCTGAGGATAAATTAGATTCTGGGAACTTTATTGAGGGTGGACAGATTAGAGATGACCTGGAAATCCTCTGGGTTAATGAGGTTAGTTACTTTAAGTATTGGTGTGATAATTGCGATCTAGCAGTCCTCAGAGATGATGACAGTTTGCAGAGAGAGATTTTAAACATAGTTGGGTAGCTTAGCAATAAAGGAATCAGATGTTTTAATGAATTTAGGAAACACGGGCTTATGGTCTATGTTTTTGAGATGTTTTATATGTCAAAGGTTGGTGCTGATGTATATAGCTATAGGTTAGAACTGGACAGTGTTGCTGGGAGAGTTGCAGAATATGGAAGTAGGGAGCAGGAGAGATGGATATTTTATGCTTTAAATAGTGGTTATTTGTTTACCAGAAATTTAGCTATTTGAGTTTTTAATTATTTTTAGACTACAACACATCTTGAAGGCAATGACAGAACTGTTTTTAGTTGGAGATTTGATATTCATTATAACTATATCAACAAACCTTCTCAATTGTTTTGAAACATTGATGCTATTCGAAATTTTACCTATAAAAAAGAAACACAAGAAATTAGTTTTTCTTGCAGTAATGGCTACAATCATAGTACTAGAAAGGAGGAAACAATGAGTGATGCTAACCTTTCCACGAATTAAATGTTGGTGGATCTTTATGGACTTCAACTTATTTAATACACTGATGTAACTTGTTCTGCTCTTGAACAGTCTATTTATCTGCTTATCTCTCTATCAATATCATTTTGTGTTTCTAAATAGCAGTGATGTCAGGTTGAAGGATTAGATATCTTATTTAAGTGCATAATGATTTTTATTGTGATCTAAAATGTTAAGATTTTACCTTTATTTTGTACTGCAAGTTCTAATCAGTGTCATACTTACTAAATAAATTGATAAATTGCAGTTTAGCAGTCTGCTCTTATTAATGATATTAATAAGTCAAATTCCCTTTATTTTTGATGTGTTTAGCAGTACTGTTATGCTGATTTTTATTTCACTTTATGAGATGGAGTCCTATTCGTTATTTGAAAAGCCAACTATAACTTGACTGTATATTATTCAGATTTACCTAGTGGTGGTTAAAAAACTACATGAAGCTTATCTCTTGAAGACCACGCAAAGCCCTAAACCAAAATGTTCTTTCTGCTTATGTACTACATTATTAATTAGTCTGGCCTATTTGCAGATAAGCATTCATAAAAGGGAGTTGACCATTGGTTCCATACATTGCTACTGCAATTCATAGGTAGTGGTCATGATAATGGCAGGTGTTTTACAAAAGGTTTTCTGTTTATGAATGATATTTTCCATCTTACACAGTGTTGTAGTATGTACTCTGGTGCTGCATACAAGAAAGTCACTGTGTGGAATGATCATGGTATGCAGTTCTGTAGGGAACAACTATTTAGTAAAGCATGTCAATTCATATCTTATCATTTGGATGACACCTGATATGTTATGCTCCACTGCCATGTCACACAACAATTCATAAATCTTTTTCAGTCATTACACATGATGTCATTTAGTGTTTTGCAAGTCCCCATCACTGGGTGGTGATATGAATATGTGTGATTATGGTAACAGACTCGATTGAATGACAGGGAGCTGCATTGCCTTTAGAGTTTTTCTACCACACAAATTTAAGCATTGACGCTGCCACGATCTTTATGCAGAACAATCTGGCAACAAGGAATGGACTCAATTTGGTCACAGTTGCTGCATGACTATGGATGTGTGGGTCTGTTCCCATAAGAAATGTGGTTGGACCAGTTCATATGCAGTTGGTGTATTGTTAATCAATGACATGCAATCCTTGGGATGCCATTTGCATGTGTGCTGTGCACAAAATATTGTGGCTACACACTGCTGTAATACTGAGTACAATGCCTTACCTTCATTATGAACTAATCTTCAGGAATGACAAAGGGATTTCGTACATCACC
Source organism: Protopterus annectens (assembly GCF_019279795.1). Classification (NCBI taxonomy): domain Eukaryota; kingdom Metazoa; phylum Chordata; order Ceratodontiformes; family Protopteridae; genus Protopterus; species Protopterus annectens. The sequence goes on along the minus strand of NC_056749.1, from coordinate 310,817,424 downwards.
ATCACATGTAACATATATGAGATCTACTCTTTTGGGCATAGTGTTACTGAATTCTGGCTAAAGTCTCCACAACATATGCAGTCTTTTGTATGCCTACCTCTATGTCATGTGACACTGATCAACTACAATTCTAATAGGGAACATTTGGATGTGGGTTATAAATGTGTGTTAAGCAGACCTATCCTCCATGATCTCCTACTCCTAATTCAGTAATTCTACATGTTTTGTTGCCTTCAGTATTTCCTCTTGTTTTTTTTGTCAAAATGTCCTTACTTATAGATGCTGTCCTGACCATCTGCTCTTTATCTAGCTCCTGACTGTGTTGTGTACCCTTGTATTCACCCACCAGCTAGGTTTCCATCAGAACTCCTATAGCAGTTGTTCCATTCATTTCATTATCTCGTTCCTCTTTTTTTTTTCAAAACAGGTTTATTGTTTTAACATATAAGAGAAATATCATAACAATTTTATACAAGTAATTAAAAATAGATATGATTATAACATTCAACAAAACAGCTAAAGTATTTACAAAGACATCCACTACAATCAGATCAATTAATTAAACTAAAATACCATGCTATTGAAATTAGGATTTTTTTAACAAATTTTGTAAATTATCCCATACAATAGAATAAGATGTTTTTCTAGTTGTTCTTGACCTAATTGTGTTTATTTCCATATGGCACACTATATTCATAACATTTTTAAATTCATTGAACGAAGGAGGTGTATCTGAAATCCAATTTCTGGTTATTATTTTCCTAGCCACTGCTAGAATAGACCATAACAAGGGAAGCTTAACCTTTTTAACACTTTGAGGTACAGGTGTGTTGAATAATATAAGAGATTTAGAAATAATGAAATTATCTCTAAAAAGAGCCTGCAAAAATTCATTAATTGACTTCCAGTATTCTTTCAATTTTATACAGTCATAAAACATATGAGCCCAGTCAGCATTAATTTCTACATTACATCTCTTACATAGATTATCTTTATTATTTATTTTATTCATCATCAAAGGTGTATAAAAAGATCTATGTAAAATTTCCATGTATAAAGTCTCCAGACAATGGAAGACGTAGTTCTATAGGCAGATTCCAATATATATTGTTTATCTTGTTGATTTGGTGGGTCCCCATTAATAGAAGTGAAATAATTCCAGTATGCATCTACACTGTAAAAAGTTTCTTGTCTGATAATTTTATGTATGTATGAAAGTTTACCTTTATCAGAAACTTTATGTTGTAAATTTAATATCAAGTAATCAATCAGTGTTGGAATAGATTCTTTAACTGTTATAGACATTAGATCTATTTTATTAATGAGATGTTGTCTAAAGGTCTGAACCTCTAACCAGCAAGTTTCTCTTAGATCAAATTCTTGTTTTAAGAAATCTAGATTTTTAACTTTATTATCAGATATCAACTGATACCAGTACTTTATCTCGTTCCTCTTTGACTTCTTGTACTTCTATTGCCTCTTTGCAGTACTGAAACCAACTATAAATCTGTCTAATAGTAAATATTGTATAATGTTCTTTGCAGCTTTTTTTGCATTGTTTTAGCCCAGACTGTCTGACAAATATCAAACCTCCTAAGAGTGTGGGGGGGGGGGGGTGGAGCCTGAATGGCTAACTGAAAGCAGCAGTATTTTAGAGCTCCATATAACTAGTTAAATAAGACAGGAAAAATGTTCTTTCTTTTTTTTTCTTCATAGTTTAAAATCTTATAGATAAAGGACTAATTTACATAATTAGAAACTTTGATAAAGTTTTACAAATAATTTCCTGTCAAAAAGCTTGGAGATATATTCACTTGTTAAAATGAGCAACTCAAATAATTCTCACCAGGATACTGCCTTAAAGAAAGAACTACAACAGATGGCATCTACCCTGTAGGAGTTGTCTTTAAAGACGAATGATTTTAAAGAGAACCTGGAAAATCTTAAAACAAGCAGTCAAAAACAGGCTGACACCCTCAAGGAAATGCTAAAACAACACCAGACAAAGATAACAGGAATAGAGGTTTCACTAAACTACTTAGAAAGAAGACTTAAGGAAGAAGAAACACAGAAAGAACTGCTTCATAAACAAAACACTTGGTTGATTAATAAAGTAGATGACTTGGAAAATAGGGAGAGGAGAAATAACATCAGGATTTTTGGTTTATTTCCTTTTTATCAAGCTGGATCCCTGACTTTTTAAATTTAAAAGAAGGACTTTCCTTTGACATTGAAAGGGCACACAGAGCTCTTGGGAAACCTGCTACTAACTCAAACTCTCCTCCTAGGTTAATAATTAACAAATTTCTTTCATACTTGGACAAGGAACTGATTTTAAGATCTGCTTGGAGGAAGGCACCTCTAAAATATAAACAGAGCCTGATAAGATTTAATAATGACTATTCATCTAGAATAATGGAACAAAGAAAAAAAGTGTGGCCAATGATAAAGTTTCTGAAACGTAATCACATCAAGGCACAACTTGAATATCCAGCTAGGATAAGAATACTGTATGCCAACGAGATGAGGACTTTTACTGACTTAGAGGAAGCCATTTCATTTATTAAAACTAATAATGTGATTACTTTAGCAAAAGATATGGATCGGATGTCACCTCCTCTCAAGAGAACAAAAGAAACAAATGTCTGGACAGATGTCATAAAGAAGAAGCAAAAGACTGATACTGTTACAGCCAAATCTCTCAAAGCATCTACTATGATATGAATTGTTTTAACATTACTTTAAAGGACCAGTTTTACTGCTTGGAATTTTAAAACAAAGTTAACTAACTACTGGAATCTTTATCTATATTTTTTGAAAATAGATGACATGAGAGTTTTCACGTTACCTCAGGTTTGTAAAACAGGGTACTTTTCTTTCACAGACGGAGGGTTATATAGCACATAAAATATTTATACCGTAAATCAACATACATAGTATATGTGTATTTTCTCTTAATTTCTCTTTTCTTTCTCTCTCTTCTCTCTTTTCTCATTATTTATTTTAACTGCATCTTGTCTCTCTTTCTAAATTCTCTCCTATTTACTATACTAATATAGTCTGTATATATTTAATAACTCACTATCTATACATAGATAAATAATAGTCTAAAATAATCTAGTTTTAAGGTAGACTAATTGGAATAGTGAAATTAATTAATTGTTATTACAATATTTATTAGATTAATGATAGTCACTGTTATGCTTATTGGGAGTGGGGACATGTTTGTGATTAACTCTGAAATGTTCCATTCATGTACATATGTCCTTTGAATTATTTCCTTTTACTATTAACAAATACATAAAAAAGGAGGGAAAAATGTACTGTTGGTTAAGAGTAGTGAATCTTTCTTCACATTCTATTTGCGTTGCCATAGCAACAGTAAACTGCAATTTCTAAGGACACTGTGAATCTGCGAAGTGCATTTAGCGTCACAGATAACAAATAATAAGAAAAAGTAATGTTGTTTAGTTATTAAAATGAAAAACAACCTAAACAAGGTAAAATAAATACATAATAGGATTATTTGTATGTATGTTATGGTTTATCCTCATAGGATTACATATTCCTGGAAACACAACTGAAATGTTCCCAAACTACATGTGCACTGAAATGTAGCTGCTTGATCAAAAAGTATTACTCATTTTAACATGCTGATTCCACAAGCTGTCTGCACTGTAAAAGTTACATTTTATATGTTACTTGAAACTGACAGTCTCTAGAGCAGGGGTGTCCAACCTTTTCACTTGCAGGGGCCGCATTGAGTCAACAGAAATTGTCTTGGGGCCGCATGTAAAATATATCATATAATTAACTGTATCGCTGCCGCGAGCAACCAAAGTCGACCCCCTGGCTGTATTGTAGGTGAATTTGAACAATGAATAAATGTAATAAATGCATAATATTTGCCCTAAAATTCAATATCTCATTCTAATTCTTAAAATAACAGTTAACTCTTAACATCCTAGTTTAACATTAAAGTGTATTTGTAAAAAAAAAAAAATTAACAGGTACAAACCCTTCAATTTGTACGAGATCATACCTGTGATTTTGCTGGTTTCTTAAAGATGTCCATGTCTTCCATCATGTCCTTAATGTCCATATGTTGTTCAAAGCGCTCATGTATTCTTCTGTTTTTAGCTTTGGACTCTGTCCATTAAATTATTCAAGACATGCTACATCTGGTCAGGCTGGTCTGAAGATGAAAGAAGGTTCATCAGTGGTATTCTCAAACTGAGCACTCCTTTGGAAAGGTACATTTCTAGCTTTGGAATCTGTCCCTGAAATATGGCACTGGCAATATTTCTTGCTTTTGCACTGCTGTCTTGTCAAGCTGGTCTGAAGATGAAAGAAGGTTCATTAGTGGTATTCTCAAACTGAGCACCCCTTTGGAAAGGCACATTTCAAGCTTTGGAATCTGTCCCTGAAATATGGCACTGGCAATATTTCTTGCTTTTGCACTGCTGTCTTGTCAAGCTGGTCTGAAGATGAAAGAAGGTTCATTAGTGGTATTCTCAAACTGAGCACCCCTTTGGAAAGGCACATTTCTAGCTCTGGAATCTGTCCCTGAAATTATTCAAGACATGCTAGATCTGGTCAGGCTGGTCTGAAGATCCATGAATGCACATTTCAGCTGATGACTTGTACTGATCACCCAATGAGGCATAGCATCATCAGATGACACCTTTTTGTCCTTCTTCCTTAGCTCACTATACGTCTCCAACTTGAGTTGTTTCCCAGTGTTTGCTGAATATTTGAAAGGGGTCTTCCAGTGTTTACTTTTCACAAATTTCAACAAATAACTGACTTTATTAGTAGTGGCAATGTTTATTCATGAAACCTTTTCACAAGGGTGCAGCCAGGCACAGGCCTTTGCAGACTTCAAGCATATTGGTCATAAGTCTTGTTACTCTTTCTTAAAGTTTCCATATCAGGAGGTTCAGGCTGTCAAGTCAAGATTGTTCGTTTTTGTAGTAAACAAACATTATGAGCATAACCTTTTTAATGTGAACAATGAGCCTGACTTTTTGATACCAGTGTGTCTATTTCGGTTTTGATAGAGGTAGTGGCGATGCAAAGAGTATTTTCAAGATGCTCATCTGAAATTTTCGTTCTGATTTTTTTATTTTTTGTATATTTCATACGAGAAAAAAATTGCTCGCAAATGTACGTACTCCCCAACAGGGCATGTTTGTGAAGTGACTGATATTTCTCTTTAGGCAGGTACATCTTATAAAATCCACTTGAAAAAATGTCTCTAAGTTGTATATCTGACTGCAACTCTATGCCTTCCAGTTGCAAGTTTGCAGGCAACATGTTGATGTCAACTGAGAATGGAGTAGCAAATATACTGAACTGTTGTTGGTGTTTTCTAAAATCTTGAAATCTACTCTCAAAGTCCTGTGATAAACTATTAAGTAATGTTGCATATTTTTCAGTATTTATGCGGTTTTGCTCAGACAGTGTTTCAAAGTGAATGAAGTTATTATTCTTAATCTGACAGTGCCATCATTTCAGTTTCACTTCAAATGCCGTCACTGTTTGAAACATGTCATTTATTAGTAGATTTTCACCTTGAAGACACAGGTTCAGTTCGTTTAAATGAGCACTGATATCTACTAAGAAGGCTAAATCAGCCATCCAGTTTGCATTTTCAAATTCAGGTACAGGCTTTCCTTTTGACTCCATAAAGGACTTAATTTCATTTCTTAAATCATAGAAACGTTTCAGCATTTTTCCGCAACTTAACCACCTCACTGTAGTAAAGTACACAATGTCTCCATAGCTAGTTTCCAAAGTATTCAGAAACTCCTGAAACTAGCGGTGATTTAATCCTCTGGATCTTATAAAATTGATTGTTTTAATAACAACATTCATAACATTTTCCATTTTTAAAGTCTGTGCAGACAAATTTTCTTGATGTATAATGCAGTGGTACTTCATGAAACGCACATTACTGATCTGTTTTGCATCTTCTTCCATCAGTGTTGTTAGTCCTTCCCTCTTTCCAACCATAGCTGGAGCACCATCAGTTACTATGCCAGACAGGTTTCCGATAGTCAAGGAAAATCTTGCCAGTGTTTCTTTTACTGCCTTGTACAGATCAGCAGACTTCGTTGTGTCTTTCAGTGGAACCAGACAGGCAAGTTCTTCAGTAATACTGAAATCATTGTCAACACCACGAATAAATATAGCAAGTTGTGCCTTATCTGTAACATCAGTGCTGTCATCCAAAGCTATGGAGTAAAACTTGAAAGTTGCACACCGAGATTCCAAAATATTTTCAATAGATTTGGCTATATCTTCCACGTGCCTCGCGATTGTCTGGTGTGATAAACTGATCTTAGAAAATTCTGATTTTTTTTTCAGGGCAAATTATGTCTGCTACACTTTCAAGGCATTCGTTAACAAATTCACCATCGGCAAATGGCTTGGATTTTTTTGCAATTAAATTTACTACAACATAACTTGCCTTCAGTAAAGAATGCTGATTAGCTGTGTTGTTATATTTTGTCTACACCTCAATTCACTTAATTTGGGGTGCATTTGAATATAATGCCTTTTCAAATTGTAGTCCTTGAAAACGGATCTCTTAGTAAGCAAAGCGCTTTATTGTTAGATTCAACAAAAAAGTACTCATCAGTCCATTTTTCCTGAAAGACTCTCCTTTCATCCATTATTTTTCTTTTCATACTGGTTTTACTTTGACAGGATGCAGAAGCCATGCTGAAAACTAAAAAAGGAGTAACTATTAACTACTTTTTTCCTAGTTATATAATTTGTAAAACAATGGCTAACAATTTACATTAAAAAATAAGGAAATAAAAATTAAAACCATCCATAGTTGTAGTATATGTTAATGGTGTTGGAGGGAGCATTTTACATCCGCAACATAACACAAAAATATCCCTGGGGTGAATTTACAGTTACCCATCCAGTTGTCCAGATTACATTTGAGGAGGGCCAATGAGGCACTTTGTTTCATTTGTAGTACTAATGCCATTAGTCTTCAAAACAGCCATTACACATAAAGCACATCACATTTACTGTGACTGTTGGTCTGTACTTTGTGCCAGTAATACTGGGCATTTTGAAAAGTTCTTCATATAATTCATGAAATTCAGATGGACTGCGATAGAGCTATGAACATGTATGGTTAGCATGTAATCAACAGTTTCTTACTGCTACAAGGATGGCAGCTTTCAATGACATAATCAGAGCTGCACCATCAAGTTAAACACGGTTTACTTTGCATGCTACCCAAGAAAACTCATTCACTTGAAATGAAAAAAACTGGCACACACTGACACTGTCATTAATTCACTAGCCAATTCACACTGGGAAAACCACTCCAGCAGTCCAAGTAGGTAAAATGTCAACATTAGCAGCCCTACAGTACTACAATCCACAAAAATAAGCCAACAAATTTGCAATAAAGTAAAGAATTCACATCACTGACTTAATAAAACAATTCTGAATAAGCGGGTCTCACCCAAACAAATGACTGGTGCCAGAAACATGACCGCAACCCGAATGCCAGCAAATGCATCATCATCCCTTTTGGCCCAAAGTTTTGGGGAAAGCGGCTGTGAGGCTGCCAGCCCAGCTAGATGCTATTTGTACATAATTCTATGTCATTTTTGAATATTAATATGATTCCTATGCTTGTCTTACAAGTGTAAGAAAACTATACTTATGTGTATATTAAACTATTGGTGTAGAAGTGTGTGTTGAACTGTATGTTCTGTACTGAGCTTCAAGAATGTAACCACAGTGTACCCTGCTGGAAAAGAGCAGAAATGTGTATAATAACTGTATACCTGTGCAGATGTGTGCTTTAATGGTAGAAGTTGGAACATACAGAGATAATTTGCAAATGCTACGAAAAGAAGTGAATTGTATTACGATTGTGTTTATCTCATCCAGAAGACAGGATGTCTAAACTACAGCCGGAAGTTCTTTTTATTGTCTGGAAACAAAAAAAATGATAGGTTTCAAATGTAAAAGTGTTTAACTGTTTTATGGCTTCCAGTTCTAGGCAAATTTCTGAGAGATAAGTAACCTCTCTTAGGGACAGATTGAAATATAGCAAGATTAGTAGATGTTTTCTGTATTTGAGACTGTCCTGCAATGTTGTTTAAAATATTTCCTGCGATTCTGAACTCTGTCACTTTATTCATTGAGTTATTGAATGTTGTTTTATTCTTTTATTGTTTATTATTAAATATATTTAAACCTTTTAATTGTGTCTGGTTTGTTTATTTAAGCTCTTACAGTACTTGACATTGTATACTCCACTCATATAGCCTTACTGTTGGTCACACTTGCCATTTGTATAATAGTAACATCACACAGTAGGATTGGTCATCCTTTGGTGTGGGCCATATGGTAGCCGATAAGTAAGGATGGTTGATAGTGATTACTATCTTATAGTCTGGGCAGAAGGGGGCATAACTAGTGAACCTGTGCCAACCTTCCCCAGGTATGTCTGTGTGTTTGTATATAAATCAAATCTCAAAGTGTGTGTGTGTGTGTGTGTGTGTGTGTGTGTGTGTGTGTGTGTGTGTGTGTGTGTGTGTGTGTGTCGACACACACAAATCTCAAATCCTGGCACATCCGAGCTAACCCTCTCTCCAATAATGGGAAATACATTGGCCAATTTGACCAGATGGGACCTGATAATTGACAGACAATGGGGGCAAAGATAAGCAAAGAAAATATCCTACAAAATAAATACATTACTCACCATTGACATTCACCAAGTAATTAAAAAGGTAGTAATTAATCCCAAAACTTGAATATTGCCTTCCCTTAACAGTCTTCTGTTCAGCCTAAAGATATGTAGAATGATGTTGTGACGTCTTAGAAACCCCGAATTTCAACTGCATTCCACTTTGATATACAAATTATTATATATAAACTTATGTCCACAATATGGAAAAAAGAAACTCTGAATCAACCTATAACCATCCCTTGAAGTGAAAATGAGGTTGTGTCACTCTCCCAGCCCTGATCGGTTTTATCTGCTAATAAAGATATCTCCTTTTATAACTCCATCCATGCTGAAATTAGAATAATCCTGCTTAAAAGCTTTGGAAATGCTCTCCTTTCGCAATTAGCGGGTATTCCATACTATATAACTACTTCAGTGACAGTAGCTAAGGCTAAGCAGTGCCCAGGTAGATGAAAAGAAATGCACTGTTGGCTAAAAAATAGTTGAGCATTTTTCTGCTGAATAAACATTATTTGAAGCTATTAACATCTCTGCTTTTTTACCTCTGTATATAGACAAAATGTATTAATTTCTTTAATTCACTGCTTTTATTAATACCAGGCATAGATGCTCTCTGCACACTTTTAATGAGAAGTTTCTAAGTAATTTCGGCATTAAAGAAAACATTATGCCGCTAATCAAGCATTCACGGTTTCAGGAATAAGCTGGATCAATTTTAAAATATGGCTTCAACCGAGGCCTTTCAGCTTTATATGATCAGTCAAATATATGCCCATGCTAAAAGATTTTATCTTTCAAAAGTATTGCACTTAAATATTTTTGTCATAATGCCTTGTTTTGTATGCAGTTTGCACTCATGAGTAACACATGCTTACTTTTGTAATTGCAACAGCAATTGTGAAATTCAGGAATGCTTCAAACACTTCAAGCACGAATGCGTTGAGACTAGCTTACATAGTCAGTTAACAGACAGACAGACAGATACAATCAATAACATATTGACCTCTGTTTCATATTAGTTTGATGGACTTACTAGACTAGACATTTAAACACCCCTTTCTTTTGAGTCATTTTGCCTATAGACAGCACTGAGGAATAACCAATGGAACAGTATAACTGAAATATTGCTTAGCAATCTATTCCTCATCTAACAGACAACACATTCTGCTTATGACTTATTTAAATGGTTCTTTAAATATTTAAGTTGAACAAGGGAGTAAGCAGGAAGAAAGACTAGAAAATGTGACTGTATTTTCCTTTGGCTAGCAAGAGAAGGAGGTATTAACGAGACCTAACAATTTAAAAGCATTTAAAGAAGCGCAGTTACAGCAATCAGGAATGACACGAGCAATCAGAGGTCAGTAATATGCGCTGGTTGTAATGAATTATTCAGACTGTGTATATTAACAAGTAATTTCACAAATTAGTCAGCATAGTTCAGTATATTACAGTCCGGAACATCTCACTAGTAAACTTCAGTAATCCCTCCCTTTTAACTAATACCCATTTTACACTACAATAAACAATTAAAAAAAAAAAAAAGGTCAGACACATCCAGCAAGACACAAAATATGCAGAGCTGTTGTTGGGGGATGCAACAATAATGAAAGCTGGTGCGACCAAATAAGCACAGTACTTTATTTTTATATAGTGTGACAGCTGCACTAAACTAAGAATACAAAAAATAATAACATTTTTAGTCAAGAAACTTGACAAACGCAGTTCTACACTTTGAGTAAAGCATCAAAGGAAAAAAACAAAAACAAACAAGTTTCAGACCATCTCGCAGCCTTGCAAGGAGGACACATACTTAGGCAGACAGTCACATTCTGAAACCTGTTCCTTTTATTTCTTATTTTTACGGCTTTTGGTGTTTGACAAGTAATTTTTGCCACTGGAGCGTATTAAAAAAGCGAGTGGAATCAGGAGATGCACTTCGATTGATGGATCTGAGAATTGTCTGGTTCCAGCCAGTACAGCTTGGACTTTCCACAATCTTGTGGTTACAAATTTGGGAAACTACGCAAGGGTTGAGGCATCTGTACTTTAATAATAACTGTAATATTAACACAAGAAGCAGCACCACCATCACAGACTTTGGTGGTTCCCTGAGGGGATGGACCAGAAGTCATCCGGCGGCCAAGGACCAAGATGCCAAATAGTAGGGGTCCCAGAACAGATTCACATAGAACACCACTAATGACAGGTCTGCTGTCAGAGGTGGCGGTGCATATTTTGACCATGTGGTCCTATTGGTGAGCTAGTTGGCCACTCATCTGACAAGACAGGGATTTACGCCAAGTTGAGTTAGCTTTTTGATGATGTCTGAGTGGGGCATTATGTCAAAGACCTTGGCCAAGTCAAGGTAAAGCTGTATGTACTGAATTTCCCTCATCCAGGGCCTTGGTGACAATCTCAAAGAAGTCAACCAGGTTCAACAGGCAAGATCTGCCCCTTATGAATCTGAAATGGGCGGGGTCAAGTGCTTGGAGATTGCTATATCCTTGTTTATGTGATCCATAATCATATGCTCCATGGCTTTACAGATCAGTCTTGTTAAGCTAATGGGGAAATAGTTTCTGGGGTCAGTAGTGAAATTAACAAAGCAACCTCTACTAACTACAGAGCTAACTACAAAAAGCAGATCATTACTAGATCTTAGCCGTAATTTGTTGAACTAACTGCCAGAATTGCCTCTAACATTGCACCATGGTTTGCCTGATAGAATCCCAGAAATGGTGTTTCATTATCTACTTTTTTGTCTCTCTATTTCCCTGCCTTAAAGTCAGCAACAAAGGAGGTTATTATTTCTTACAGGTCAATGAGCTGAGAAAATGCTAGCTATATGACTGCAACTTTATTTTCCAGTGAAAACGTAAATCCAGCATATTACTTTGAAACTACATCTCTTTTCATATGTCCTCATGTGGTATGCTTTTAACCTGACCTTAATTTGGTTACTAGCTGTACTTTCTAATGAAGAAGAACAGAGGTATAATTTATTTATTTATTTAACATTTGTTTACCGGGAAAGTCCGACTGGGACAGGGCCCATTTTCAGTGGAGGTCCAGGCAGAAATGCTCCAGATGCAGGTAGTAATAAGTTATAAAGTTCAGTTTCAGAAAGTGCTTGGCTCCTCAAACACCAGAGTTGGAATCACAAAATGAGAGGGCATCATGGCAACCATTAACTTTCACTTCACAGGTGGGTCTGAGAAGATATCGCAACTTGGTTTGTGGCATAATATCCACTGCCATGGTTGTCACAGCATGAATAACACTATTATTCTTGACTATCACAAACACAAATAGAGTATAAAGATCGCGCATAAGGTATAAAAATACAAAGATGCTGATGGAACTGCGATCAGAAGTAGAGCAGGAGACTGAGTTGGTGACTTGCAAAGAGAATTATCTGCGATTTAAAGCATAAAATGCATTGAGTAGTTAAACTTGTGACTAGCCAGTTGAGTAGCTAAAGATGTGTAAAATAAAAGGCAGAAAATTACAGGAAAAAGTAAAGCCAAACACTTAGAAACACAGTGTAGAAGATTGCACATAGTAGTCCAAGATGGTGCTGACCAGTAGTTGGCCTTATGCATGCGCATTTTGTTCAGAGGTGTGAGAAAAGGCAACACAAAGTTTTTATAATCAGATTTACTGGCACTGTGGGAAGATGTTTCAATTCTTCCAGAAGTACATTAATTCACAACACATTCTGAGTCTAATTAGGCAGATGAAAGCTGATGTTTGGGGAGATTGTAGAAATGCATACACATACAAAACAGAAACAAATGAGACCCCACATTGTTAAAAAAGCTGATAATTCAGGGCAAACATGTTCCTTTTAAGCTTTAGGGGAATGCCAGATGTAATAGTGCATTTAAATCAACCAAATAAAATATTTGGAATCTCTCTGATTTTGTGTGGTAATATTCCACAGGCATTCTTCTTACTGAAACTACTTGATTGGGTTATGCTTGCTTGTGAATGCATACAAAGAGAGCAGAAATCGTGTTTGTATAATATATTTAAATCAAATTGGTTTGGTTCAAATGGTATGATTAAAAAAAAGTGTACAGGCACAAAATTATTCTTGTTTGAGTAGGTGATGACTTCAGCATTAGAAACCTCATTCTGCTGGCCTGAAAAACACTACTAAGCCATGTTAATAAAAATGAGTTTAGTAATATTATATAAGGTGGTTGAAAATACTCCAGTGTAAATAGTCTGTAAGGATAGTATGAGTACTTCCACAAGCATTAAGTAAGCACTTGCTAAGAAAAAAGCAATGGATTCTGACAAATCTGCCCCATTTTCACAGTGCTGTTTGGATATATACTGATCTGTTTGCTGGTGGTTGCTTGCCAGGTGAATGTCTGTGCACAATTTCTTTCAAAACAGTCTTTGTGATACATGAACCTAAGAGTGCAGAGTAGCCATTGTGCTTATAGATTAATCATTAAACTGAGCTTCTCCTGATAAGTGATAAGCTTCTCCTGATAAATGCTGATGTTAAATTGCCTTGCTTTTCCCGAACTGGAAAGCTATAGTATAGTTAAACATAACAGCATTGAGTTAACAAGAAATTAAATTCCGTGAGTTCACTTACTCCTCATTAAATTAGCGGATCAGTGGCCCGAAAAGACACCGCGGCCTAACCAGGTAAATGAATACTTGTCTCCTTCAGAGCTGCACACCACTTCAGCATGCATCTCAACTGTCACAAATTTCAAAGTACGTCGTACATTTCAGTTTTTTTTAAATAATGTACTACTACATACTTAGCTTACCTGTTAATGCAGTCAGGAGATGGTGTAGTCAGTGTAATAAATGAAAAATCCCTCTCTCTCTCAACTCTTTCTTCAGCGCGATTGTCAAATCCTCTTCCTTCAGGACTTCTTTGCCGTGAATGCATCTATCGGCGCGAAAAACTAACGGAAAGGTGCTTTTGGAGCATGCGCACACCAGCTAAAGGACGCGGGTGTGAAAAAAAAACGGAAAAAAAGTAAAATTTTAACTTAAGGGTTGCGGGCCGCATGGAAGAGCTCTGAGGGCTGTGGGTTGGACACTACTGCTCTAGAGCACATGAAAAGATACATATTACTTTTTGCAACATGTTATTTTTGCAGTTACCTCACATTCTTTACAAACTCACTTGGAAAGTGATAGCTATTCATTTAAAATATCAGTTTAAATATTAAATGTGCCCTTGAAATGCTATTGACATTTTGACAAACTATAATGTGAACTGTAAAATGAATGACTTGAAAGAAGTGAAGTAATGCATAGATTTCAAAGACAGTTCTTGACACTACAGTAAAAGTAAAAATGTATATTCACAAGGAAGTATTGAAATGTTTTAGTCTTCCATTTAAAATAGCTTACTGTCAACATTTTGCGATGTCAGAAAGTTTGAAGAGCTAGGAAATTACTATTCTTTGTCTTTATATTATACCATGACCCCCCCCCCCCAAAAAACGTGCACATTGATTGGCGAGCGGGCACATTGTAAATCGAGTTATACTAATGGAAAAAGGTCCGGTCGCCCAGACTTTTTTCCATTAGTATAATTCTACTTTTAAAACACTGTCTCGCTATGTTAAATGGGTTTAACATAGTGAGACAGCTTTAAAATAAGCAACGGAGATCTCCGTTGCTTATTTTAAAGCTGTCTCGCTATGCTAAACCCATTTAACATAGCGAGACAGGTTTTAAAAAAAAAGCAACAGAGAAAGCAAGATCTCCGTTGCTTTTTTTACTGTTTCGCTATGTTAAATGGGTTTAACATAGCGAGACAGTTTTAAAATAAGCAACTATTTCTTTTATTAGTACTGATTTAAAACAAGGGAAAGAAAGGGAAGGGAAATCTCTGATTTTGGTCAAGGGAGGAGAGGCTTAAGAGTATTCTAACTGCCTGGAGAACTCTCTAAGATGCTCCAAATACTATTTGATTAATACTTACCTAAGGTAAGTCTTGATTACTATATAGGTACCTTCACATTCATTCTAGACCTGATATGATTACCCATTCTGGAAGCAGGAGGTGCCCTATGCAGGATGGCAATTGTCATGGTGATCATAGTTCATTTTTAGACTCTGCTTTGTAAATCTATAAATATGTAGAAGCACTGCACACTAGAATGTAGGGCACCTCTACTCAGAGTCAGGATACCACTGATAAGCCATGTCTTTTCATAAGTGTAAGTTGAAGTTGGTGAGCTGAAGAGTGGGAAAGTAAAGGAAGACAGTACGCCTACGGTAAATTCATATTTCATTGGTAATCCCTCATTGTCTCCTGTAGAGTCCTTTTAGTCAAATTATTTTAGTAATAATCTATTTGTTGTTGACTTATTTAGTGTATGCTTCTCTGTTGCATTTAGTTTATCCAAAATGACATATTTGACATGTTTGGGATCTCTTAATGGTAACTAAATACTGGATATTTTCTAAGTCAGCATAGTAATTGTTTACACTACTAACATTCCATCCTGATATATAAAATACTATAGAACAATAATAGAATAATATAGAATTCCATATCTCTTTTAAGAAAATACTCCATATAACAATTTAACATATGGAGCTCAGTTGATATTGTTGGTTAAAGGTATGAGTGATACTCCAATAGATGTATCTTTATCTATTGGATTAGGAATTAATTTAATTTCATGTGTAATGGGAAATTCATATTTACTTGTATTTGATACTTTAGAATTAATGTTTTATAGAAGTACTTTTTTAAAGCCTGGCCAGAATTTTACCCTACTTATATTTAAAGAAGAAAGAGCATTAAATTACATTCCCAGTTTTACACACACAAAAATAACATCCAGTGTTATCAGAGAATATGGTATAACTACTATAATCAAAACGAAAAAAGAAGCAAAAAGTTTCTTCCAACAATAACTTGAAATGGATTGAACATTCTTATCATTAAATACTAATGGCTTAAATAATGCAAATAAAAGATCAAACTTAATAAAATATTTAAATTTAAATAAGGCACAAGCAGTATTTCTCCAGGAAATGCATTTTAAGACTAATGATAGCTTTATTTGAAACCCTAAGGGCTATACAGTCTTAGTTCAATCCTTCTATAGAACAAACACAAAAGGAGTATCAATTCTCTGGAAGAAAAACATAATCACTCCAAAAGTTATTTATAAATATGAAGACAAAGAAGGTCTACTAGCATTTGTTATAATTAAATTTAATAACAGATTATGGACCTTAGCTAATCTAAATTGGTTCCCAGGAATTGGAGCAGGAGCATTTAAAAAACACCTAGATTTTATTTCCAACAATTATAAAGGAAATCTTATACTGGGAGGAGACTTTAATTGTACCTTAGAAGCTTCTGAAACCACCAAGAAGTATTTTCACATCGCAACTATTTCAAAATCCTTAAAAAATGGATTGATTCATTTCATTTAATAGACACTTTTAAAGTAAAATGATAAATCCTTATTATTTTCCATAAAGACCATAGATTTGGAACAAAAACCAGAATAGACAAATTATTTGTAGTTTAAGATTTACCAACAAAAAATCCTCAACTTCTTAATAGTTCCATGCCCCTTCTCAGATCATGACTCTCTGATAATGAAGCTCCAAATATAGTTTAAACCTTTAATCCTCTCAAGTAGAATACCATCATATATCATGAAAATTAAAGAATTCAGACCCTGGATGTTATCAGAACTACAACTTGAAATTAATAATACAACAGAAATCAGTAAAGTAATGGTTTGGGACTCATTTAAAGCATATTTATTTGGTAAGACCCTTAGCTGGTACAAAAACAAAGATAGAGAGTGGGATTCTGAATCATTAGACTTGCAAACCAGACTCTTGACAGCACAATCTAAAAAAAAAATCAGAATTGTCCAGAAGTCAAAAAGAAATAGAGGAATTAAATAAAAAATATAATGAAATTCTTACACACAAAACTTGTCTAGTCTTGGAAAAATTAAAAATAAACTCATTAGCTACCTCCCCCAGATATCTACATAACTTATCTACAAGAATTAAAATACAATCTAAAGCAAATAACATTAGTAATATATATCATGAAAAGAAAGGGGGAGAAGCATCAGATATAGGAGCCATTCTTGAATCATTTTGGTTCCATTATATGGAACACTTCAAAAAAAGAAGATTTAGATACCAACCAAATAAAATTAGATACAAACCTTATCAATATAAAAAATCTCCCGAAAATTTAAAAATAGATCTACAAAAATCTATATCCTACAAAGAAATTGTTGACAGGATAAAATAAAGTAAATCTAACATAGCTCCAGGGATAGATGGTATAATTGCGGAAATTTACAAACTCTTCCCTTCAACAGTAATCTCCCTTTTTCATAAAACTTTGCTAGAAGTCCAGTCAGAAGCAAAAATACCACCCTCATGGAAATATTCTCTCATAACACCAATTCTAAAAGATAATAAACCATCAGACCTTTGCACCTCATACAGACCTATATCATTACTGAATAATGATTACAAAATATTCATGTCAATCCTAACAGAATGAAAATCCCACTTTCAAAGACAATTCATAATGATCAAACTGGATTTTTATATAACAGGCACACACATGATAATATTAAAAGGATACTTACTCTTATAGATAATGTGAATAAAGAAGATAGAGAAACACTTGTAATCTGATTAGACAAAGAAAAATCCTTTGATTCCCTCAACTGGGAATATCTATTTAAAACTTTAGCATTATTTGAATTTCCTCCTCCTTTCATCTTATTACTAAAAAACATATATATTAATAACTTAGCCTACATTAAATTAGGTCCTTTCACCTCAGAATCTATCCATATAATGAAAGGTACTAAACAAGGATGCCCCCTTTCTCCTATTTTATTTGCTTTGGCTATAGAAATACTTGCAGAAATAATATGCAATAATCCAAGAATGAAAGGAATAAAAGTCTGTGACCAGTACATATCTAAAATAATGCTTTTTGCTGATGATATTTTATTAACCCTATCAAACTCCAGAGAGTCATTAGGAGAGCTAGAAGAAGTAATGGAGAAATTTTATAAGATTTTAGGTCTACACTTTAATAGATCAAAATCAAAATTTCTATTTTTAAATAAGAAAAAAGACCTACAAGTTAGAGATAAATCCATCATAGGAAAACAAGAAATGATGTTATGCAAAAATATAAACAAAACAATATTAATAAATTATAAAAACATTATTGAAACAATAAAAATATATATAGAAAAGTGGAACAAAATTATATTAACTTTTGAAGACAGATTGCAATTAATAAAAATGGTCTTATTGCCAAAAATACTATATGTAGCATTAGCAATACAGTTAATTTCTGAAAGATGCATTCTTAAAGAAATAAACTCATGTTTAATAAAATTTTTATGGTATCCCAAAAAGAATAGAGGAGCTCTAACTCATCACATTAGACCATGGAAACAAGGAGGATTGAACTTCCCAGAAATAGAAACATATATAAAAGCATCTGTGCTTTAAACTACAATAGACTGGATAAACCCAAATTATTTTGCGAACTGGAAAGAATTAACAATGGCTATATTAACAAATGAATTTAATCTGTTAAAAATGTTTAATAGTAGTCAAATCAAAAAACCCTGGTACATACTATGCATAAGTATACAATATAATATAACAAAACCTTCTAAAACAACACTGATTAATCGTTACATCAATTCCTTTAGGAAACTTATCAATGCAAACATAGATCTAAAACTTTGGTTTGTCCTTTTAACCCCATTTACCATCACTAAGAACTTTCCTCACAAAATATGTAGGGAGACAATAACCTCCTGGGAACAAAATGGATTCTTATGCTGGTTTCAATGTGTAAATAAATTAAATGTTTTAGATATACATATGATAAAAACTGCTTACAGTATTCCAACACAGGACTGGTTAACCTTACAAAGCATTCTAATGTACACTCAAGATTTATGCAGATTAATTAATAATTCCTCATTTAAAGATATTCCAAATCTAATAAGTTTTCTGTATGAATTTATATATAATAGTTGTGAAAAGAAAAAAATCCAGTTCAAATCTATATAAAGAGTTAATAACCTATAAAACAATTCCCAAACCATCATACTGGCAGTTCTTAACAAAATGTCAGGCATTGCAGTTAACAGAAGAAATTAAAAGTAATATCTTACTACCAGTTAATTACATCTCTAACACACAATACTGGAAAATATTTAACTGGAAATACTTACATAGAGCATTTTTAACACCAGATAGAATTAAAAAGATCAGTACTACTAAAAAATGTTTTTGCTGGAGGTGTGAAAACTCAAATAAAGCAAACTGCATTCATATTGTTTTATGAATGTAATAAAATTAAATCATATTGGAATGGAATCAATAATTTTTTACAAACTTTATTTAATGAATCCTTTACCTTAACTAAAACATTGATAATACTAAATGTAAATGAAGGCCCCTACCTGAATAAGACATATGTATTTGTTATGGACAATATTTGCTTTATCTAGGAAATGCATAACCAGAAGGTGGAATTCAAATACACCCTCCCCCAATCTTGGAAGAATTCTACACTTTACTGAAGACAACTGCTTTGATGGAAATAAAAATCAAAGAACTACAAATCTATCCCAGGCCATTGGTAAATAATCCTTGGAAGAAAGTTATATCTTTGTTGGATACTCTGCAATAATCAATATTGTATCTCTGATAACTGATCTGTTAATTCTATATTTAATAACATACACTATATATAATTGTAAGTCAGGCTATTGTATATAGTTTAAAATTATATTTAAAATATTATGTAAATGTTATTTTAATTGAAAATAAAAAAAAAAATATTTGAGAAAAAAAACTCCTAAGAGCTAGTAAATCCATTTGTTCCTGTTATGACAAGCTTTCATTGGAGGAATCTCTCATCATCATCATGCCAGCTATGTCAGCTCTTGGTCTCTTTCACAGGTGGCTGATCTGTGTACTCATATACAACATGTCCTGCACAAATATGCTTTTCCAAGTGATCCTCTGGAAAGCTAATGCAAAACAAACACATCCTGGCCAGAATTCTGCAAGCTAAACTTGTTTCATCATAGGAGAATGGGCTAACCCACTTTCCTTTCCTTAGCCTGTATTTCCCTAAAAATGATGAGGTGACATTTCCATCCTCTTAATGCTCATTATTTACATACAACACTAATCATTATTATTATTATTAGTGGTAGACTTAGATTTTTTTTCTTTCATCAGTCATTTCTTATTTATGTATGTGTGTATTTTCATTTTTTTACCATGACATTACAACTGTTTAATAAAACCCCCTTTTGAGTGGATGTCCTGGAGAAAAGCAGGGGAGGCACCATTTGATGCACCCCAAACCAACCACACTCCTGCACTGTCCTTAATTCCACCTATCTATTTGTTTTCCTAACAGAATATTGGAGATTGTACTGTGTTTTCTGGACTCCTGGGAAAATCTTTCTGATTTCTGGATAGTCCTTGAAAAATCTGGGAAAGGGAGAAGGATAAGGGAAAAGCCCAGCAGTCTTCCACATACATTAATAATCAAAGAATAGGTTCACACAAGTTTACAAATCTAGCTGAAAGTTTAAACAGTTTTACATATACTAACAATTTATTAGTAGATTTACATAAATGTCCACATTGAAAGCTAAGAGAATAGTAGCTGTTTAAGTTGCAACAACAGAAATAGATAAGAAAACATAACACTTATTCAGTTTCAAGGTAAGCAGTTAATTGTATTGAAAACTGGAGAACATATTTACATCCCCCCAAATGCTAGGCTGATGTACAATGAAATATATGTTTCTAATGACTATGTAGTTTGTCTTCAAATAATTCAGATATAGTTACTGAGTCCAGTTGCATGAACAATGATAGATGACTCTTGCATGCAGTACTGTTACTCTGGATGTGGCCAGTAGTTTCAGGATGTTGTTGGATGCCTCTGTGATGGATATGCTAGTTAAGAGGTAGCTAAGGGTTATTGGAGGGGGGATGTTAGTTGGGGATTAATTTACATGTGGTCGACATCTGTCTGTTAAAGACAGGGGGGCTATCTGGAGGTGAATTTGCAATTTCCAGTCCAATGAGCAAAGTTTATTTTGAACAGGGTCAGGTATGAACTCTACTTTATATTCCATAGTGCAGGGACCCTTTGAGACATGCATCAGTCCTTCCAGCAGGTTCTATTTATATTGCAGTCAAAGTCCAGATAGTTGGATCTAGTGTTTCTGATGTGGCTTGTCTTGTGGATGTGCAAGTTATTTGTCAGAGCTGGATCCGAGGATTCCTTATATGCCATGCATAGACCACCTCTCAGTAACTTTTAGGAGACTGGCTACATAGATAGGTCCTTAAGGCAGTCTGTATTAGACAGGTATTCTCCAGATAAGGAAAATGTGAAGGCATTCCAACTGTTTCAAATGCCTGGCTAGGTGCATGCCAAAGGGGATGTTTTACTCAGTGGTGGGTCTAATAAGGGCTGTGTCACTATTACTTTCATGGACATGAATGCCATACCCCTGCTTGTGAGTCAGTTGATATTGAATGATTTTCTTACTATCGTGGCTACATGTTTGTCAAATACCATATTACTGCCTACATCTGTTCCCATATCCCTAACTAAAGGGTCAACTCTTTGGTATTTTTTATCAATGAAATAATTAATTTGAGGGGGCACTTTCCCAAAGGACATGCTAATGCATTTCTTTGTACTGAGTTTTTATCTGATATTTTCATAACAGTCATGTGTCTATGTTTAGACTGTCTTGAAGGATGTTGGTGTCATGGGGGAATTTACAGTCAAATCTGCAAAAATGCTGAGCCAAACACCTTTGACATTATTAGCTCTGACTTTCAAGAAGTAGATGCCAAACAGGAGCAGGCCCAAAACAGAGCCAGGGGGCACTATTCTGGTAAATGGTCTTTTAGTGGAGGTGGTCTCACTGATCCTAAATTCCTGCATCCTATCTGTGAGCCATCAGGCAGTCCAGTGAGTTATGTAGGGATTTATGCATATATAAGTGACAACAACACCTGAGTGGGGAACTCTATTGAGTGCTTTGGCTAGATAAAGCTAGGTGGTATTCACCATATTCTCCTTACTCATAGCCATGGTAATCCTCTTGAAGAAGTATCCCAGGTTAAGTAAGACTAAAACTTGTGGCTGTAGGTTGTAAAGTCCTTGTTGATAAATTCCATGATTCATTCCATGGTTTTGCATATTAGACTTGTCAAACTGATGGGTCTCTCACTCCCGGAGTCAGTTGATAGTCCAGCCTTAAAAGAGTGATGACCATTGAGGCTCTCCATTCACTTGGGAAATGAACTGTTTTGAGACTGCAATTGGAGTTTCTCACATACTCCTGCTAGCTCATGTTTTAGGCTATTTAGGAGGCAACCAAGGATATTGTTGGGCCATTGATCCAGTAATTTTAGCCTTGGTGAGCACCTCCAGGACTGACTCCCTGTTGATAGTTGGGGTGGATATGTTAGAAGGGATTTCACATGGGGTTTTTTTTGGGGGGGTGAAGTTAAAGGTAAATGTATCAGCCAGTAGAGTTCCTACGTCACTGTGATCAGTGAAAGGTTTTTCCATATAACACCTGTAGCGCACCCGCAGGTGTAGCTGAAGAGATATGGGTTCCTTCCTACCTGACTCTGGTGACACCCCTATTAGGCTCAACACACCAAGGTGGCAAGAGGGACAGATTTTATTCTAGGTGACACATCTGGTTTAAAAAGGCAATAGCACAACCATAAACAAATTATTTAAACAGTACACCATTTAGCAATAAGGCAAGGTGAGAATATGCATGCAGTGAAAACATACATTCACCCTCTTCCCCAGAACTCAACAGAAGAAGGTCTTGAGATTCAAACATGCACAAAGAAGGTAATATCAATGAGCAGAAAGCTTTATAATGCAGAAATACAAACATGGGAAAAATGCAATGTCATTAAGCAATTAAAGAGGCATAATACAACAGTACAGATATGAGAAAATACAATGTCATTATGCAGCAAAATTCTTGAAGGCAGCAGTACTAACACGAGCAAAATGCAATGTCATTGAACAATGAGGATTTATAATGCAACAATACAAATATGAGAAAATGCAATGTCATTGAGCAGTAAAGATTCTTTAAGGCAGCAGTACTAACATGGCAAAATGCATTATTATTGAACAATAAAGATTTATAGTGCCACAATACAAATATGACAGAATGCAATGTCATTCAGCAGTACTAACACCCTCTACCCCCTTGATCATTTTTAAACAGACTAACTATGAAACACTCTATTATACCTTGTTCACTGGCCAGTGACTGCTTACAGTCTTGCTGCCGACATAATGGGGCCCAAGTTGGAGCTCATATGGATCTCAGTTATTTGTAATCCACAAAGCATTAAAGGGGGGGAACCACAATCGTATAAAAAATATACACATTGCCTCAGAGCTTAATGGCGAACGAGGGAATACAGCTGAAATGCCATCTACTAATGTAATGGACTTTGAGCACAAGTTAGAAGTTCTGGAAAGAAAAGTTGGTACATTCAAACGCCTACAATGGCAACGTTTCAGCTTTGCTGCCTATCTGGAGAAGGGTATAGCTCCACGTGGTCTGAGGGTCTTAAAAATGCCCTCCTATGGAAATACATACCCTGAATTGTTAAAGCAATGGCAGTGTCTCAACTTAAAGTTGAGCCAAGATTATATGTCTCTAATGAACAACTTTTTTCTGGATATTGAAAATGAACTAAAAAGGGATATTATTATAATGGAAGATGAATTACTTTCTATGTCCTGTTTTAAGAATTTGCAATTATCCTATCAGTCTATGATAGACAGACTGAGCTCACTAGATGACAGGCTAGAAGTTGTGAAGAAGAGGAAGCTGTTACGTGACATGGGCGATTACCAAGCTGGTAATATATTCTCTTGGCCGAAAAATGAAAAAAATGATAAATCTAGAGATTCTATGGGCTCATATGTAAGGTCTAACTTCACCAGCAGAGGTCGTGCATCTACGTTGGAAAAGAACACAGCATCATTAGATACGCTAGATGATTTCCCTGCTCTAAGTGCTGGAATTTCAAAATTGGCACCAAGTGAAGAGCTAACGTCGTCATCATCATTGAGCAGCAGCGCAACTTGTGTTAAGCCTACAGAAACGGATACCATGCCTCGTCCTGTCGATATGGGTGCTATTGGAAATAAAATAATGGAGATTTGTACTGTTGCAGCTCCTTTGGGTAATAAGAACACTATGCAAGCATTACAACAAAAAGGTTTGTCTACTTTTTTCAACAAACCTTTTCAGTTACAGCAAGCTGAGCAGGTGCAGGAGCGGATGGCTACGTCTAGGTCCAGGTCCAGAGGTAGAGCTAAGCAGAGGGATTCCACCACTCTGTTGGATGGTAAACGAAAAAACAAAAGTCCTTTAAAACAATTGAAGATAGCTCGAAGGTGATGGCAGGTACTATGAATCTATCTGATTTCTCTTTGAGAAAAGAACATTATATGCTTCTGGCAAAAGGATTAGGATATATCCCAACCTCTACAGAGGACATTGTGAGAGTGTTGACTGATCTAAAGTTGTTTGTAAGGTCCATAGCACTGAAGTTGATTTTTAAAAATGACAAATATGAAGCTAAAGTTTGTAAACGACACAGTGTTTTTGTACCTAATTATGCCCCAGTACTTATAGCTTTTAATGATCTCTGTGAGGATGCAATCAGGAAGGCTTATGCAACTAATAATTATAAGAGAAATTATAATTTAACTTATGCAGAATATATTGCTTTGAATGAATTAAAGGAAAACTCACATATTGTGATAAAACAAGCTGATAAGGGGGGATCAACTGTTATTATGAATAGAGAATATTATATAGGTTCAGTGCTTTTATTGTTGGATGATGATACAGCGTTTAAGCGTGTTACACTTTTACAAGTAAAAAAATGCATTAGTTACGTCAATATGTGTGTGTATGACCTACAGTTAACAGGGGATATTTCGCTGGATTTATTTCACTTTTTTACAGTACCGTGACCTGTAGTGCTGCAGTTATATGGTATACCGAAACTGCACAAGTCACAGGTTAACCCCCCGATGAGACCTATTGTCTCTGGAAATGGGTGGATTACTGAACCCATATCACTCTACTTGCAAAGACAACTACAACCATTATTAAAGTTTTGTCACACAGTGCTTAAAGATTCTAGTGATTTTTTAGTTAAGCTCAAGAATTGGCATATGAATATGAGTCTATCTACAGATACCTGTGAACATATATATATGGTGGTAATGGATATTACATCGTTATTTACTGTAATCCCTAATGACTATGGGCTAGATGCCATTAGAGAATTCTTGTTGAGATATTCTAGTTTTTTAGCCGGACATATAGAAAATATTTGCATGTTGTTAGATCTAGTTTTAAGAAATAATATATTCTTGTTTGATAACGAATTTTATTTACAGCAAACTGGTGTGGCAATGGGCACACCAGTAGCAAATACTTATGCCAATCTGGTTATTTCCCAATGGGAGAGAATGTATGTAAATGATGGTGAGAGGTTTCTGAATGAAAATTTGTTATTTTATCAAAGATTTGTGGATGATTGTTTCCTTCTTTGGAAAGGCTCCCTTAATGAATTAGAGGATTATATTCTTTCTCTGAATAATTCAACTAGTTTTTTAAAGTTTAAGTATGAATGTTTGATTAGCACCATTAATTTTCTAGATATTACATTAATTAAGAGGAAAGGTGTTGTTAACACCACAGTATTTAAGAAAGAAGTATCAACTGGAAGGTACCTATATGCATCAAGTATGCATGCTCCACATGTGTTTAAGGGCATTGTCAAGGCGCAATTGGCTCGCATCAGTAGACTCAATACTGATGATGATGCTTTTAAGAAGCAACTTAATGAAGCATGTGTGGAATTTAAGAACAGTGGGTATTCATCGCATATGATACAAGAGATTAGTGAATATATTATATCTAATAGACATACCCTTTACAAACCTACATTTCTACAGATACATAATACACCGTGTGAAAGATTGAGTGAGCCGGTGGACAGGGTTTGTCTAAGATATATAACTTCTTATAGTACCATGACTGCCACGGTGAGAGATATAGTTAGAAAATACTGGAAGGTCCTTCTTACACAGGATGATATCAGGATGGTTGTGGGGGATAAAGCGTGTTTCTCTTATAGGAACATGAAGACAATAAAAAGTATGTTAGCGTATAAGGACTTTGATAGAGTAAACTCTACATCCCTTGGTGTATCAAGGAAGGGTACTTTCTCCTGTTATAATTGCAGTTGCTGTGTAGACATCTTACAACAGTGTGATCCATTAAGTCCTATAAATACATTTGTTCACCCTGTTTCAAAAAGAGTATATACCTTTAACTGTTTTGCCACTTGTGTAACAAGCAATATTGTTTATTTGGCAACATGTGACACCTGTCCCTCCTTTTATGTTGGAAAAACTACTAGAAAACTCAAAGACAGGATTATAGAACATAAATCCAATATAAGGAATGGGAGTGACACGAATGCTTTATCTAAGCATGTAAAAAGCTATGGTATATCCCACACTTTTAAGTTTAGGGTTATAGACACTGTTAGTGTGTCAAAAAGGGGGGGGGGACCTGTGTAATTTGTTAGATAATAGAGAATATGATTGGATTGTAAGACTAGCAGCAGATGTGGCACCAGGATTGAATGCAAGTGTTTCATTAAAGCCTGTTTTGACTAAAATACAGCACACAAGATTAAAATAATAACATATATTAGCAAGTATATATTTTGAACATGTTGAATAATATGATATTTTATTGATTAAGCATATTTTTATGTAGTTTTATTATAATATGTTTGGTTTTTATCTGTGTTTTATTTTAAGTTTGTACTAATTCATGTCATATGACCATGGCTGTGGGTCATGTGATGTCTTGGGCTTGTATTTAAACATGTGATTTTATTGTATCTTCTGTTAAACATTGAAAAAGGGTTTTGGCCTGAAAGCTTTGTTTTTGGATAAAGGTTTTTGCTCTCAACGCTTGTTTTTTTTGGAAAAAATATAAAATGACAGCCAGAGCATCTCACCACTCCATCAAGAATATCCTAGTGACCGGGCGCCGTGGTTCCTCTGATGAGAAAAGTAGAAAATCTGGTAATCTATGGCTTCTCGGTATTAGGCCCAAGGGAATTCCTTTCCTTGCTGAATCATAGCAGGCATGGAAATACTGGTTTCAAACTCTTCTGATTCCACAAAATACCATATCCAAGATTTCAGCAAGAGACAGACACAATCTGCTACTTCACCTCCCTGTCCCAAAACAGGGTCTCTCAACAGCAGGTACAAGTACGACTCTGTCATTGTCCACGCTGGTGTGAACGACCTGAGACGTACTTCCTTGGACTACATGAAAAGAGACATAGAGGAGCTCTCTGATTATGTAGCCCAGGCAGGTATGACCCTGACCTTGAGCAGTATCCTACATTCACCAAGAATGATGCCACAATACAGAGACAAGATGATCAGCTTTAATAATTGGCTTAAACTCTGGTGTCATTCAAAGGGGATCCAATGTCTGTCTGCCTGGGATGACATGCTGGACAAGCCACGCTGCTTCACAAGGGACGGCTTGCACCTGTCACCCCTGGGCTTCCGGATATTGGCAAAGGCTCTTGCCACCCCCATAGTGCCTTTTTTAGGCAAGGCTCAAATTCTAAACCTACCACCCTAGAACACAAAAAAGGAAAAAAACTAAGGGTAATGCAGCTCAATGCCAGAAGTCTCAACCTCAAGATGCACGCACTCGAGGCCCTTCTCAGTATGGAGAACATCGATGTCTGTGCTGTGACTGAAACCTGTTTCACAGCTCCCGAGAGCACCCCGGCACTATCAGGCTTTACCTCATATCATGCGTTCCGGCCCCAAAATCCGGACAACACCAGGAAAGGAGGGGGGGTGTCTATATTCATCAAGAACACCCTCACCTCAAGGTTGGTGGCAACGCACGATGCATCGGAGACCATCCAGGTGCAATTAACCATAGGCAAGACTGCTCTGCAATTTGTAGCATGTTACAGGCCACCCTCTCAATCTCAGGAACCGCACATAGCTTTCCTGAAAACACTGGAGGGGATAAATGTATCTCCAAACACCATCATACTAGGTGATTTCAACTACCCGAATATAGACTGGGATCACTACTCAAGCCCCAACACTCTAGCCCAAAGGTTCCTAGAGTTCATAAACTCAAATGCCATGGAACAACTAGTCACCATCCCCACAAGAGGAGATAACATACTAGATCTCATCATCACGAACATGGGGTCACAATGTTCAACACCGAAGTATACCCCTCACTGGTGAGATCAGACCATAAACTAATCTCACTGGAAGTCCACATCCCGCCCCACCTGAGATAAAAAAGACCACAGTGAAGAACTTCTCAAAAGCCGACTTCACACTTCTAAAGACTAGTGTGGTCTCTTTTAAGGCCCCCGAGACTGCGGAAACCATTACTCAAGCCGCTGAATCACTTACAAATGCCTTCTACCAGCACCTACAGGACTGCATGGATCAGGCAATCCCAAACAAAACAAAGACTCTTTGTACCAGAGGCAAGCATCCAGTCTGGTGGACCCCAGCCATAAACAAGCTCTACAACAAAAGGAGGAAGCTACTACAAGATAGAGCAAAATCCTTAAAAGGGAAAACACCCTTGATCATTATAAGTAAAAAACTAAGATCTCTCATAAAATCATCCAAGGCAAATTTTGAGAGAAAAGTCGCTAAGGACTCAAAGGACAATCATAAGGCCTTCTTTAGCTATGTTAGAAACCTGGGAGGAAACTCCCAGATATGCTCAGAATTAGTTCAAAATGATGTAAAATTACTGAACCTACAGACATTGCCAACATACTGGCTGACAGGTTCAGTGCAAACTCCCCAAAATGTGAGATATCTATACCAGAGAAATATAGCCCCCCAAACATCTCTAACGCTCAGGTGAGAACTGCTCTCTCCAAGGCAAAAAACACAGCATCCATGGGACCAGATGGTGTCCCCGGATGTGTGCTCCATGAACTCAATGAGGAATTAAACCCACAGTTAGGGCAGCTGTTTAATCTTAGCCTCACCTCAGGATACGTGCCTAAGGAGTGGCGTACGGCAACTGTGGTCCCACTTCACAAAGGCGGTGCCTCCACCGACCCGGGAAATTACCGTCCCATCAGCTTGACAAGCTTGATCTGCAAAGCTATGGAGAGGATCATAATGGAACTCATAAATAAAGACATAGGAGACTTGCAGACTTTGGATCCAACCCAGTTTGGCTTTGTCAAGGGCAGATCATGCCTTTTAAACCTGGTTGACTTTTTCGAAACAGGCACCAAGGCCATTGATGAGGGAAAGGCAGTCCACACATCCTACCTCGACCTGGCAAAGGCTTTCGACACAATACCCCACTCAGGTATCATTGAAAAACTCATCAGCTTAAATGTAAACCCATACGTCACAAGATGGGTTGCAAACTGGCTAAGTGACAGAACCCACAGGGTCAGAGTTGCTGGCGCCATGTCAGACTCAAAGCCTGTCACAAGTGGTGTCCCACAGGGCTCAGTCCTGGGCCCTCTCCTGTTCAGCATCTACTTTTCAGAAGTACAAGCAAACACAGGAGGATTATGGCTGACAAAATTTGCAGATGACTGCAAACTGGGCCATAGTTGAGAACACATCTGACACAGATATCCTTCAGAAGGGTCTTATAGAAATGGATAACTGGTGCCAGAGCCATGGCCTAAAGTTAAACGCCAAAAAATGCATAGTCATACCCTTCGGGAAAAACAAGGTTACCCCTAGCTACCATATAGGCGGCAACACACTAAGCACAGAAGAGGTTATCAGGGATCTGGGAACCCAGGTTGACAGTAACCTTTCATTTGACACTCACGTTGCCAAAGTAGTTAGGAAGACCTTCTACATTGCCCACCTGATCATAAAGGGATTCACATCTAGATCAAGGGAAGTCATCGTCCCCCTGTACTCATCACTCATCAGACCAATGATTGAGTACAATGCCCCATTCGGAATGTATCTGACACGACACCTGCAGCAACTGGAAAGGCCCCAAAAGTTCCTCACCAAAAGGATAAAGGGCCTCAAAAATATGTCCTATGCTGCTCGACTGAAGGAACTTCAGCTCTATTCAGTCTCTTACCGTCTGTTCAGAGGTGACCTGTGCCTGACATACAAGGCCATGTCCAACCCAGAATTGATGAACATGCTTCACCTCAAAAAATCTAGATCCCTCAGAACTACAAGGGCGGGAAACTTAAACCTTGACACAGTTATTAATAGGACGTGCTGGAGGGACAGATTCATCACCCAGAGACTCCCTATGCTGTGGAACAAAATCCCGGTACATGTGAGGCAGAGCACCTCGCTGGCTTTGTTCAAGAGAAATCTTGACCAATGGATGGGAGATCGCAGATATACCCCAGGGATTATCTCAGTGTCACTGCTTGACAGAGGCACAGCACAATAATGGGCATAGTATCCTCCAAATTAAAGGGGTGGCGAAAGCCACAAAACTCTGGGCTAGGCTTATAAATGCCCTTGGGCAGATAGCCTAGTGTGAACCTATGAACCTATGAACCTATGAACTAGAAAAGAAAATCCAGTCATGCTGCAAGGCCCTTTTTCCCTTCAGCTACGTGTTTGTCTTCCCTCCTTCAGCTAGTCTTCCAGAATCCTCTTTCACTTTCAAAATAGTCTTTTATATTCCTGAAAAGGAGTGCCACCTTGTGGTGTAATGGAAAACTACAGTCTATTAATTCTACATGAAATACAGTGAGAGCTTCACTCTTCCCCCCACTTGAAAATTTTGGGTCCAACCAAGACAAAGGTAGATTAGCAGAAAATATTTACAAACACTAATGCACCATCAACTGAAAAATATTTTTGCATTCAAAAGGTACATTCCACCAAGGGTAATCAGCCTTATGCTTAACTTGGGATGGGGTGTCACCACTGGAGTAGGAGGCAGAGGGATTATGAGCGCAGACCCTCCAATGAACTGTGGTCACAGGTTCCTGCGTAATATGTCCCAAGCTGTTGTAGTTGAGACTCTGTGGGGGCCAAATCAGTCTCTGCAGTTTTGGTTCGGAAGAGACAGCTAAAAACTTTTGCTCAGAAGGTTTGTCACTCACATCACATTCAGAGTCTAGTTCTTCAGTAGGCATATTGGCTACTTCTAAGATCTTCTCTTGTATAACTTCACTTAAGTTTTCCATAATGGTATGACTATCCTCAGCACTATTTTCTGGAGTTTGCATAGCAGGGCCTCCATCTGTATCAGGTTCTGCAAGAGGCACAGAAACATTACTTAGTCTATTATTAGGTCTGGGCTGCTTGAAATGACAAGGGATTAATTCAAGTGCATTTACATTGAGATTACAGCCCACAGGGTCCTGAACATCCTCATAAAAAAAGCCCACTGAAATCCCAGTCATCATCATTGTCCTCCTCTCCTTCAGCAGGAGGAAGCATATGCTCTTGAATATTGGAGAGGATAGTTTCTCTCTGTCTTAGCCTTCTTGATTACCTTGAGTTAGGCTTCCGCTGAGCCATTCTGGGTTCTGGCTCACTGATTTTGCCAAAGGCATTAAGTTGTTGCAGTGCCAGGTTTTTATGGGTCCTTCTTTCCCCTCAGGGCAAACTCAGTAGACAGGGATATTAGGTAGCTGAGAACAAATTATGTAAATCTAAGATCCCCAGCAGTCAGCTAGTTTATGCTTTCCTTGTAGTCCCAAATTTCTTAAAAGAACTCTGTCCCCTGGCTGCAAGTCATGCATCTTTACTTTTTTGTCGTAGTGAACCTTGTTTCGATGATGTCTTTGTCCTGTTGATTTTTCAGCAAGCACATAAGCCTGTCTGATGTTCTTCTTGAGTCTCTCCACATAACTGCCATGAGATCGCACTGGTGTATCATCAGCTGTGACTCCAAAGGTAACATCAACAGGAAGATGAGCTTCTCTTCCAAACATTAGGAAGTAAGGCGAGAATCCTGTAGCATCTTTTTTAGTACTGTTGTAAGCATGCACCATTGTGGCTACATGTCTACTCCAATGACTCTTCTTCTCAGAAGATAGTGTCCCCAACATGTTTAGTAAAGTTCTATTGAAACGCTCAGGCTGAGAATTCCCTTGAGGATGATAAGGAGTGGTGCGGCTTTTTTATACTCCCAACAGAGTGAGTAGTTCATGGACAAGCTTGCTCTCAAAATCACATCCTTGATCAGAGTGTATCCTTTTTGGCAGGCCATAGTGTACAAAGAACTTCTCAACTAGTAGTTTTGCCACTGTAATAGCTTTCTTATCGCATGTGGGAAATGCTTGAGTGTACCTGGTATAGTGGTCTGTCACCAACAGCACATTACTGATCCCGCCTTCATCTGGTTCAATGCACAGAAAATCTATACAGACTAGTTCCATGGGTCCACTACTTTCCATTTGATCCAATGAGGCAGGTCTGGTAGGCAGTGTTTTTCTCTGAATGCAGCAAAGACATGTACGACAATAATCCTCAACATCTTGCTTCATGCATGGCCAGTAGAATCTGTCTTGTACCAGACCCATAGTTCTGTCATAAGCAAGATGACCATGTTCATCATGCAGTGACCACAGTACTATTTCTCTATACCATTGAGGAAGCAACAATTGCCATTTTTTACTGCGAGTGCATTAGGAAATCTCCAATGCACTAGTCCATTCTGTATCTGGAGTCTGTCCCATTCTTTACCAAAAGTCTTTCCAGAGGATGAATATCCATGTGAAGCATATTAACTTGTTTCTTCTCTAAAGCAGCTACCACCAGCTGTGCTAAGGGATCTTCTCTCTGACCTGTCCTGCAGTCACTGTTACTCAAAGCTAGTAGCAATGAAGCCTGCAAAGTAACCAGATTAGAGTAAGCTTGGGGTATGCTTGCTGCAGATGGACCCAACTTCTGGGCACACCATCCAGTGTGTTGATTGCAGGTTGCAAATCTGACACATAGTTCTCACCCTGGCATTTGAATTTCCACCCATTCATCGTTGGGGTGTAAATCTCCCTGAGGTCTTCTGGACAGACCAGCAGCATTTCCATTTTTGTGTCCCGGGTGGTATTTCATACTGAAATTAGAGTTGCATAGAGCTGCCATCCATCTGTGGTCAGTAACATCTAGCTTTGCAGTGGTCTGGATGTATGTCAGAGGATTGTTGTCAGTCTTCACTTCAAATTCGGCCCCATAGAGAGAGTCATGCAGCTTGTCCACTACCACCCACTTTAAGGCAAGGAATTCCAACTTGTGTGCAGGGTAGTTTCTTTCTGTGGGGGATAAATTCCGACTGATAAAAGCCACAGGTCTCAGCTTCTTGCCATACTCCTGGTAAAGAACTCCTCCTAAGCCATCCCTGCTAGCATCAACATGTAAAGTGTATAGCTTTTTAGAGTCAGCATATGCCAGCACAGGGGCATGTGTGAGGCAATACTTAGGCTGTTCAAATGACTCTTTGCACTCAGGAGCCCAGTGACTCTCAATGAATTCTTTAGAACCTCTCGGTCCCTTAGGCTTTTTCACAAGGATATCTTCATCTGTTTCCTCTGCTTTCTCATCATTTCGGAGCAAATGGTTGAGGGGTCTTGCTATCTTTGAAAATCCTTCCACAAACCTATAGTAACTGCAGAACCCCAGGAAAGATTGCAGCTCTGTGATAGTTTTGGGTCTGGGCCAAGATGTCACCACTTTAACTTTGCTGGGATCTTTGGATATTCCATTTGCATTCACTACATGTCCTACATAGGTGACTGAAGGTTGGAAGAACTTGCATTTGTCCAATGACAGCTTCAGGCCTTCCTTCTCAATCCTGTCCAATAGCTTCAGCAGTCTTTCTTTGTGCTCCTCTAGGGTCCTCCTAAAGACAATGATGTCATCCAGGTAGACTAAGATGTCCAGGACATGTATGTCTCCAACTGTTTTTTCCATGAATCTCTGGAAAGTTACCGATGCATTTGATAAACCTTGTGGTAAGTGATCAAACTCAAAACATCCCAAAGGGGTGACGAAAGCAGTCTTCACTTTATCTTCTGGGTGTATAGGGATTTGATAGTATCCAGTCCTTAAGTCTAGCACACATGTGAATTGACCCATTCTTTTTCCTGACAATGACAATGGGAGAGGTGTATGGACTTCTTAACTCTCAAGTTATCCCTGTGGCTTTTAGCTCTTCCAAATGTTTTCTTAAGTCCTCCAGGTCTCCTGGGGCTACTCTTCTGGAACGTTCCCTGAAGGTCTGGTCCTGTTTTACTATTATTTGGTGTTCTGCACGTTTTGCACAGCCCACATCTAGTTCACTAGTAGAAAAACAATTTTTCTTTTTCATTAGTAGCTCTTTAACTCTGGTTAGCTACTCGAGGGCAAGAGACCACCTCCAATCTCAATAACCTTCCAGCTTCAACTCGTTGGCTCTACTCTCATTCCTTGTCAACACAGAAGCAGGTAAGGGAGTGGCAGCATAAACATTTCCCAAATGCACTTGTGAACACAGGACAATGGGAGTACTTCCTTTATTTTTCAACCCCACAGGCAAAGTGTCATAAGGATGCTTTAACTTGTCTGCAGGCTAAACTTCTGGGACTAGTTCCAGCTCCGGTGGCAAGTCACTTTCTGGATATTTTTCCATCATGAGATGAGAGGAAACTGTTTGTCCACCCATCCTCACTTTGGCTCTCAAGCAGGTGACCTGACCAGGATGAAATTATATGCTCTTTCCCAGACAGCATCCACACATGACCAGTTTCATCTTTCTTACTATTCTTCTCCATTTGAAGGGCACAAAAAACTGGTCTCAGGAGAGGATGGTAGTACTGGGTGTTCCTGGGTCAACTGAGGCATTAGCATTCTTCTGATGAGGTCAGTATTTGTCCCCACTAAAATAGATGCTGAATCCTTTCCTTTTGGCCTGGGGCACACAACAGCTAGTGTTTCAAAAACTACTGTTGACCCAACAACTGAAGTGGAAAATTCTAACTTGAGTGAGACATAACCATCATAAGGGAACTTCGTGTCACTTAGCCCCCAGATCTCAAAATCTTCTAAGTTTTCAAGTGGCAAATGCTTTAAGTATTTTTGGTAGAAGTCTCTGTACAGAATGGGGATTTGTGGACCAGTATCCAACAGTGCTTTACTATACACTCCTATTTTTACTGACACAACAGGGGATGGTCTCAGTAGGCCATCAGGTAGTTTCTGTTTCCGGTGTTGTTCATCTGTATGGCAGTAAGCATGTGGCTGAGGTACTGCCAGCTGACCTCACCATTTTAACGGATAAGACTCTTGCTTAGTAATCATTTGTGGTCTCAGGTGCTGAGATTTTGGCTGAGATAGCTTTCCAATTCAGTTGTTCACTTCAGATGAGCTAGAAGTATGCATAGTCGGTAGTCTCTCTCCCCTGTTACAAGGGTTAGTGTGGAAAGGAGATCCAGGATGCTGTCTCTTGATGTTAGATTTTATGGAGCTTTTTATAACTGGGATCTCAGCTGGATCCTTCACTGAGGCCCTTTGAAGTTTCCTGCATTGCACTAGCCAATAATAGTTTGTTCACTCTTTTCAAATTCTCTGCATTAGGACACTGTTGATTTATATGCCCAGCATCTTCATAGCAAAAACAAAATCCAGTAGGAACTCTGAGCATTTGCTGATTCGGTTCTTCCCTGAGTCCATTCGTGGAGGTTCTAGCTGATGTATTCCTCCCTTCAGCTAACGTTACCACGGCTTTCTGCAATTCTGCAACTGTCTTGGTGACTTGAGCTATTGCGTCAGTCAGGGAAGACACCTGCATCTGCAACTGTGACACCTCCACATTGCGGACACTCAGGGCCATGACTCCTGTTGGAGTAGTGAGCATGGCTATAGGCTCCTGCTGGTGTTCACTCACTGTTTTAGTTGCTGTTGAACACTGAGATTTGGCTTTCAGCAGGGCTTACTCTTCCCTTACCTCTTTAACCAACTGAGAATAAGTTAGAGTCTCTTCCCTATTTCTCATCCTCATTTTACACACAATGGGGCCCATAGGTTCATAGGTAGGTACTAGGCTATCTGCCCAAGGACATTTATAAGCCTAGCCAGAGTGTGTCTGCTTTCGCAGCCCCATTGATTAATTAACTGATCCTCTGTCAAGCAGAGCCAATAAAGTGATCCCAGGGGTGTATTTTCTGTTACCCATCCACTCATTAAGTTTTCTCTTGAAGAGTCTTAGTGACGGGCTCTGCCTGATGTAGTTTGGAATTTTGTTCCAAAGGATGGGGAGTCTCTGTGACAGGAATCTATCCCTCCAGCATATTCTATTTATTGTTGTGGTGAGGTTTAGCTCACTAGAGCACATGGCTCACAGTGACTTGGATTTCTTTAGGTGGAGCATGTCCATCAGTTCTGAGTTGGACATGGCTTTGTAAGTCAGACAGAGATCACCTCTGAGTAAACGATATGCCACTGAGTACAGCTGGAGTTTTTTCAGTTGGGCTGCATAGGACATATGTTTGAGGGCAGTAATCCTCTTGGTGAGGTACTTTTGTGGTCTTTCCAGCTGTTGGAAGTGTCTTGTGAGGTACATCCCAAATGGGGCATTTACTCTATCATGGGTATAATGAGTGACGAGTAGAGGGGCACTATAACCTCTTTATTTCTATATGTGAACCCTTTAGTAATTAGATAGGCCACATAGAAGGATTTCCAAACTACTTTGGCAATATGATTGTCAAAGGAAAGATTACTATCTACCTGGGTCCCCAGATCTCTTATTACTCTTCTGTATTAAGGGGGATGCAACCTATGTGGTAATTCGTGGGTGTTTTGTTTTTCCCAAACGGGATGACTATGCATTTTTTGGCATTTAGCTTTAGGCCATGACTTTGATACCAGGTGTCTGTCTCAATAAGGCACTTTTGGAGGATATCCGAGTCTGCCAAAGAGTCAGTTATGGCTCCCAGTTTTCAGTCATCGGCGAACTTGGTTAGCCATAGTCCTCCTGTGTTTGTCTGTAATTCTGAGAAGTATATGCTGAACAGTAGGGGTCCCAGGACCGAGCCTTGTGGGACACCACTTGTGACTGGTTTAGAGTCTGACCTGGAGCCCGCTATTCTTACTGTGTGAGTTCTGTTTGTAAGCCATTTGGCAACCCATTTCGTGATGTAGGGGTTTATGTTCAGGCTGGTGAGTTTTTCTGTAATACCTGAGTGGGGAATGGTGTCAAAAGCCTTGGCGAGGTCAAGGTAGGCTATGTAAACCACCTTTCCCTCATCTATGGCCTTGGTGACTGTCCCAAAGAAGTCAACCAGGTTTAGTAGGCATGATCTGCCCTTAACAAAGCCGAACTGGGTCAGGTCAAGTGTTTGGAGGTTCCCAATGAGTTTGTTAATGAGTTCCATGATTATGCGCTCCATAGCCTTGCAGATCAGGCTAGTCAGGCTTATGGGGCAATAGTTTCCAGGTTCAGTTGTGGCCCCTCCTTTGCGGAGAGGAGTAACAGTTGCTGTGCGCCATTCTATGGGCACGTAGCCTGTGTACTGGCTGAGGTTGAACAGCGTGTTTAGGTGGGAGGTTAGTTCGTGCAAGACGCAGCCTGGAACACCATCTGGTCCCATTGATGCTGTGTTTTTGGCTTTTGAAAGGGCTGTTTTCACCCGCGCGTCTGTGATTTTTGGGACACTACACTTTTTCGGTATTGTTGTGGGTCCTTTTTGGAGGTCAGAGGGGGGTGATGTTTGCACTGAATCTATCTGCCAGGATGTTGGCAATATCAGTAGTTTCAGTATATTTTGTGCTATTTTGCAGTAGTTCAGTGCATACCTGAGAGTTACCACTTAGACTCTTAACATAGCTAAAGAAGGCTTTGTGGTCATCTTTTGAATCCTTGGCTATTTTTCCTTCGAAGGTAGACTTGGATGATTTCATGAGGGACCTTAATTTCTTACTGATACTGATCAGGGTTGTCTTTCCCTCTTGGGATTTACTTTTTTTCTGAACTAGTTTCCTCCTGCTAATGTATAACCTGTTTATGGCAGGGGTCCACCAAACCAGTTTCCTTCTCTTAGAGGAGTGAGTCTTGGTTTTGCTAGGGATGGCATGATCCAATGCATCCTTGTAGGTGCTCATAGAGTGCATTTGTAAAGGTTTCTGCATCTTGGGCAGCGTTATCCTTTAGCCTGGGGGCTGTGAAACTTACCACCTCTGTCTTAAGTAAGGTGAAGTTTGGTTTAGAAAAGTTTTTTACTGTGGTTTCCTTAGTTGGGGGTAGTGGTGGGGTGTGGACATCCAGAGTGATTAGTTTATGGTCTGATCTAACCAGTGATGTGTTGGCCTCCAGTGTGGAACACCTGTCGCCCATGTTGGTGACAACCGGGTCCAATATGTTTTCACCTCTGGTAGGGGAGTTTACCAGCTGATCCTGGGCATTTGAGTTGATGAATTCCAGGAAGTACTGGGCCTGGGAGCTTGTACTCGAGTAGTTTTCCCATTGAATGGTAGGGTAATTGAAATCACCCAATATCAGGGTGTTTGGTAAGACCTTCATGTTTTCCAGTGTCTCCAGAAAGGTGGAGTGGTGGTCCTGGGTCATGGAGGGTGATCTGTAGCAGGTCATAATTTGTATTGCAGATTTGCCCGATGTTAGTTGCCCATAGATGATCTCAGAGGTATCATGCTGCACCACTGACCTGGAGGTGTAGCAATCTTTGATGAATATGGATACACTCCCTCCTTTTGTGTTTCAATCCGTGTTCTGTGGCTGAAACATGTGGTATGAGTTGTAGCCTGGTAGTGCTGGGGTGCTCTCTGGAGCCTTGAACCAGGTTTCAGTTTCTGCACAGATGTCAACGTTCTCAATACTGAGGAGCACGTGCATTTTGAAATTTAAACTACTGGCGTTGAGTAGCATAACGCTCAGTCTTTTGTTAATTGTGCTGTTTACAGAGGTGGGTTTGACTTTTGAGCCTTGCCTAAAAAAGGCACTATGAGGGCAGCAAGAGCCTTGGCCAGTATTCGAAAGCCTAGGGGTGACAGGTGCAAGCTTTCTCTTGCGAAGCAATGTGGCATGTTGAGCATGTCATCCCAGGCTGACAGACACTGGATCCCCTTTGAATGACACCAGAAGCTTAGCCAATTGTTGAAATTGATCATTTTTTCTTTATACTGAGGTATCATTCTTGGCGAGGGCAGGATGCTACTCAGGGTCAGGGTCATACCAGCCTGGGCTACATGTCCAGAGAGCTCTTCCATGTCTCTTTCATGTAGTCCAGGGAGGTACGTCTCAGGTAATTCACACCAACATGAACAATGACAGAGTCATATTTGCACTTGTTCTGGAGTGACCTGAGTGCTTGTGTTATGTGCCAGATTCTGGCTCCCCACGGGCAGCTAACAGTAAACTTCTGCTTGTTCAGCCTAGTGAGTGGGACGTCAGTTTGCCTGACTATAGCGTCACCTATTACTAGTGTGTTAAGTATGTTATTTCGCCTTAAGGGCTGTGGTTGTGCGGCACACTGATTTTGTGTTTTATGTGTTGTCTGGTTTGTAACGGGAGGTGCAGGTTGTTTGGGTATCTGCTTTGGAGGTCTCTGATGCTTTTGCAGATTTTTATTTAGGGCCTTCGAGTATGATTTTGTGTATTTATGTGTATTTTTTGCTAATGCTGTTTTAGTAGGTCTGTGTGCTGCTGGAGGTGTGGTGTAAGTGTTAACTTTCTCCTATTGACTGTCTGTTCCAGTCTTGGGTGGAGACAGCTTAGCTTCCAGTTTGGCTGTATAATTGCATTTCTTGCATATGTTACTATTTTGTGGTAGGAGGAGAGGGTTGCAGTGTACATGAGGCAGTTGTAACATTGCCTCAGGATACCCAGATTCACCAGCTGGACTGGAGAGTATACCTGAAATTGCCCTTTGACCATGCCTGAATAGTAGAGTGAGCTGCTTAGCTGTTTGGTTGGTGAGGGGTGAATAAAGAGCCTTGCCCTGCTGGGCAATCAGTGTCAGGGTATATTAGTGCTTGCTATTAGGTCTTAGCAAGTGCTGGGCTGTAGGATGCTTTTTGAGTGCTTAGGTTGAGAGTTAGACTAGTTTCAAGGGAAAAATTGAAGAGGAGACTTAGTAGAGCCGGGAATAATTTAACTGTAGCTAACCGGCGCTGCCCGGTGCGCAAAACCATGCAAACATGGTTTTTATAGTAGGGAAATGAAAGAGAGAGAAATTAGCCCAAAATGCCCAATAGACTACTAACTTCTGGGCTGGAACTTCGCCTCCAGGGACAGATAGGTTGCTCAAAGCTCCACTCTCACAGGTGAACAGAGAAACTTCCTTCTATCCAAGTAAGGTATGGGCAACTCAGAAACAAGTATCACAGCCCTAAATTCAGCACTAGCCTAAAAACTGGACTATACTAGCTTAGAAAGGTGAGAAACAAGGAATTTTTTATTTATTTTTTTTTTTGAAAAGCTAATACACTTAAAACAGCGTTTAACGACGCAAACGATAAGAAAAGGCTATTGCACTTGAGTGTATAGCCTACAACAGTAAAACAAATTATTTAAACAAAAAAACTTTTAAAAGTGCAGACAGTCAAATAAGTACAATATGTGAAAAAACAAGCTTTTAAATTGCAATAAATGCTGGAAAATCTGCGTTTAGGCGGAAAACAGTTAAGTACAGCAAGAAAGTACAGAAAACGGATACTTAATCACTCCAAAGTATCTCTTCTAAGCTAGAAGGCTTGTATGAGTTTAAGGCTTTCTAGTGCCACCCAGTAGGTTAGTTACAGGAAAGATGGGAAACAAGCACAGATGTGGTCTTTTAAACCAGAAAGTTGAAAGAGACAGACTGTCCAAATGGTTAATAAACTACAATTTCTGAGCCAAGAACCTCTCCTCTCATGGTAGACAGGTTACCTAGTGCTTACCACTCCCACTGATAAGCTAGAAGGCTTTCCTCCAACACAGAAAGGCTTGCGGGGCTCAGAAGTTTACCAACAGTCCTGGA
This sequence comes from Protopterus annectens, assembly GCF_019279795.1. Classification (NCBI taxonomy): domain Eukaryota; kingdom Metazoa; phylum Chordata; order Ceratodontiformes; family Protopteridae; genus Protopterus; species Protopterus annectens. Next base: position 310,776,548 of record NC_056749.1, on the reverse strand, counting down.
CAGTGCAACTCTGTATCTGGACTAGGCTAGTTACAGGAAAGGCAAGGATCAAGTACAAGTGCAGGCTTTTAACCCAGCAAGTTGAAAGAGAGGGAAAACTGCCCAAATGGCCAAATAAACTACAATTTATGGGTCAAAACGCACTCTTCCCATGAAGGATAGGCTACCTAGTGCTTACCACTCCCACTGATAAGCTAGAAGGCTTCCCCTCCAACACAGAACAGAAAGGCTTGGGGGGCTCAGAAGCTTACTAACAATCCTGGATAACCATAGCTTGAGCTCCCTGTAAAATTTGTCCGATCCATACTTGGTCAGCTACTTTTGGATCCACCCCCTTCTTTAGGATGATCTGGTGGAGCATTTTATCTAATCACTTAATGTAATCCGATAGTTTCTCACCAACTTCTTGGTATATATATATATATATATATATATATATATATATATATATATATATATATATATATATATATATATATATATATATATATATATATATATATATATATATATATTCAAACTGATACAGTAGGTCAGCTGCCCTCTCAGGTCTTCCAAACACATCCTGCAGTACTCCCAAATAGTCCTTGACCATGCAATCTTGCTTACCCATTCTTAGGTTGTGTATGGTATCCGCAGCTAATCCCTTTAGACTTTCAGCTATCCGATGCTTCTTCTGAGATATTCCACTCCTCTAGGGCTTATGAAGCCTGATGCATCCAGAATTCAAAATCTTCCTCTCCCTGAGGTCTGGGTTGTTTGCCAGAAAAGAAACGCAATTTGCGGTAGCCAAACCCAGTGAATGGCTGTGTAGGCTTTAAGCATTTTTCTACAATACTTCCCAAAGCATTCAAAACTTCAGGCCCTATAGTATTTATAGGCAGTGAAGCTGCAGCATCTGGTGTAAGGTTCTGACCTACCTGGATAGCTTCCACAGGTATTTTCTCTGTTACTGATGTAGTGCAACTCTCAGGGATTACCACATGGACTTCACTCTCACCTGAAATTTGTACACTCAAAGGTATATGCTCATACACTAAAGGACTTTTCCATTCTAATAAGGCCAATGTGCTCTGCTCGGTAGAGTCCACAGTGCTATCCAACAAAAATCCATGTCCCACAACTGGCAAGGATCCTGTGGCTTGATGTATTTGCATATCAGTCCATGTGACCTCTGGCAACAACAGAACTAAGCAATGCTCTGACTGAGCATTGTGCTGTTTGCACCACTTAGCGGCTACTTCTGTGTTCATGTTTCTGCTGGATTTGCTTTCCACATGTAACAGGGGAATAGGGTGGATTCCAAGGCAGTACAGGAAATCCCGGACAAGCCCCCAAAGGTAGCGCACCCGCTGGTGTATCTGAAGAGATATGGGTTCCTTCCTACCTGAATCTGGTGACACCCCTATTAGGCCCAACACACCAAGGTGGCAAGAGGGACAGATTTTATTCTAGGTGACACATCTGGTTTAAAAAGGCAATAGCACAACCATAAACAAATTATTTCAACAGTACACCAGTTAGCAATAGGGTAAGGTGAGTAAATGTATGCAATGAAAACATACATTCACCCTCTTCCCCTGAACTAAACAGAAGAAGGTCTTGACATTCAAACATGCACAAAGAAGGCAATATCTTTGAGCAGTAAAGCTTTATAATGCACCAATACAAACACGGGAAAAAGTGCAATGTCATTAAGCAATAAAAGAGGCATAATACAACAATACAGATATGAGAAAATGCAATGTCATTGAGCAGCAAAATTTGTGAAAGCAGCAGCACTAACATGAGCAAAATGCAATGTCATTGAACAATGAGGATTTATAATGCAACAATACAAATATGAGAAAATGCATTGTCATTGAGCAGTAAAGATTCTTTAAGGCAGCAGTACTAACATGGCAAAATGCATTATTATTGAACAATAAAGATTTATAGTGCCACAATACAAATATGAGAGAATGCAATGTCATTCAGCAGTACTAACACCCTCTACCCCCTTGATCAAGTTTAAACAGACCAACTATGCAATACTCTATTATACATTGTTCACTGGCCAGTGACTACTTACAGTCTTGCTGCCAGCATGATGGGGCCCAAGTTGGAGCTCATATGGATCCCAGTTATTTGTAATCCACAAAGCATTAAAGGGGGGAACCACAATCTTATACAAAATATAAAATGACAGCCAGAGCCTCTCACTACTCTGTCAAGGATATTCTAGTGACCAGGCGCCATGGTTCCTCTGATGAAAAAAGTAGAACATCAACTACCAGAACTCTGGTAATCATCTATGGCTTCTCATTAATAGGCTCAAGGGAACTCCTTTCCTTTCTGAATCATATCAGGCATGGAACTACTGATTTCAGACTTCTCTCCTGATTCCACAAAATACCATATCCAGGATTTCAGCAAGAGACAGACACAATCTGGTATTTCACCTCTCTGTCCCAAAACACTAGAAAAGAAAATCCAGTCATGCTGCAAGGCCCTTTTTCCCTTCATCTATGTGTTTCAGTCTTCCCTCCTTCAGCTAGTCTTCCAGAATCCTCTTTCACTTTTGAAATTGTCTTTTATATTCCTGAAAAGGAGCTTCACCTTGTGGTGTAATGGAAAACTACATTCTATTACTTCTACATGAAATACAGTGGGAGCTACACACCCATTATATCCACTGCTGAGTATTACCTTCAAGATTCATGACATAGATAGCTGAAGAGGTCCTTCTGACTGTTCTTAGTCTAGAAGGTTATCCTGACCTTGTAATTGGACTTGTTTGACTTTAATAGACCTCTTAGTTTCTTGTTTAGTTATAAAAATAAAAATCGCATACAAAAATAAAAATCTATCGGTCCTCCGAAGGAACAAGAAGAAATCCATAAAAAAGTTAATGTTTATTTAAAATACACTAAGCACTTTGACCTTATAACATCAAGGCTTCATCAGAGTGATACAAATCTTATGTACAATTGACTTTAAAAATTCATTGTTAACAACAGGGAACAATAACTCTGAAGCATTGAGATGGTCCGAGAGGCTGTCACATCAGAGAGAGAGAGAGAGAACACAAGGTCAGTCAAATGCTTAGAACATTTCAGAGGGAGTGTGAGAGAAGCACACAATGGACAGAAAGAGGAAGAGCAAAGAAAACTATGTTCCCAGGAACTGAACCAATCATTGGTTAACATCAGAAACTGCCTCAGTTACAACTGTGAATTTAATATTTTTAACTTTAATGATATCCCCCTTGTTAGATGTTCATCACTCTTTATTTAAGAAGGGGTTTACTTTTATGCCTTCCTTCAGAACAGATGTGGCGAAAACACTAATTAACCTGAAATTATACACCAGGTCACTGAACTTAAGCATGTTCTTTGGTCAAGATATGTGTGAAAGTAGGTTTTTAAAAAGGAAAAGTACTTTCATTTACTCCACTAACCCTTGCATTTGAATGTTTGAGCATTTGAGCGTATTTGTGAACATGAAATTAGGACTATAGACAAAAATCACAAGCGTTATAAAAACAAATTGACTGATAAAGAAAGAACAGCCTCGAAAGAGTTACTTTTGAATAAAGAGATGAAAATCATGAAGCCCGATAAAGGTGTTTTTTTTTTTGGGGGGGGGGGCAGTGATTATGAATTTGACTATTTCTGAAAAATGTTTACCATTTTGAATTACTGTATTACTGATGAAATTAATGTATTGTATTCCAAGATCAACTGGGCTTTCATTTGATGCTTTATGTCAAGGTGTTATAATAAATAATGAATTTGATTACTTGAAGGTGGAGAAACCACACATACCTTATATATTTGGAATCCCTAAAATACACAAGAATGAGCAGGATCCACCTTTGGGAGCCATTGTAGCTGCAAAATGTTTGAAAACAGAACCTTTGGCAACATTCATTGATTTTTATTGTAACTCATTTTATTCTACTTTTCACACATGTTACGGGACTCATGGCGCTTTTTAATCTTGTTGAATGCTGTAGAATTAAGTTCAGATGGGTTTTTTTTTAATAACTATTGATGATGTAAATGTATTTTCTGTCATACCTCATCAAATTGGCTTGGACTCTCTAATGAAATACTGATGTGTGAAGAAAGATTACAAAACTCCAAAGAGGATTTATTATTAGAAGGCATGGTTAGTGCTTTGCAATAACTTTATTTATTTTGAAGGTGAGGTCTTATGTCAGACCTCTGGCATAGTTATGGTTGCCAGATGTGAACCCATTTATGCCAATCTGATGCTTGCAGCATATGAAAAGAAATATATTTTTTGCATCTCCATTTTTTGATAATGCCATCTCATATAAGAGTCTTGGACGACATTTTAATCATATGAAAATGGAAACATGAGATGGTAACCATGTTTATTGAATATTTGTCAGCTGCAACTTAATTATTAAAATTTAACTATAGCATACACATGCACCACATATATTATCTGGATGTCCTTTTGTACAAAAATGAAAAGGAAATAAGCTGTCATCCACTAGTTATAGAAAAAATACCTTTTCCAGCTTATTTTTGCATTTCAGTAGTTTATTTCTGAAGAGGAGTGTAGTGAAAGGGCAAACGGTACAAAGTTCTAGGTTAATTTTAGTGGCTGAAATATTAAAGAAATGGACAGGTTGATAAAATATTTAAGGAAAGGGATTACCTGGTTGCCCTGTTAAAAGAATGTACAATGAGATAAAAGATGGGAGGCATAATAGATTTTCCACAATATTGCAACCAGATGGTATTCCTAAGAAATTTGAGAAAGTAACAAGACTAAATGAAAACAAAACGTGTTATTATAGAAACTTTTAACCACAGTGCCATTACTATTAATAGAATTTTAAGATGGCTTGGAATGTATAATTTCCACCTGAAGTTAAGGTGAAATTGTGTGTTTTTCCAAGTGTAACCTACAGTAGAGGTAAAAACTTAAAAGGATTGTTTGAAAATAAACAATCGCCCAACTTAACCACTGGCATCTCTATGATGGTGAAATGTGATATATGCAAGTTTTGCAAATACATAAATGATGGACCCTATGTTCTTGTTAATGACTGCAAGTATACTATTAAGTGTCCTGGAAAATGCAATTGCCACACCAGAATGGTAGTTTATCTAGCCACTTGCATTTATACCAGGTATTCTAAGTAAAAGAACCACGAGTTTAAAGGAATGGATAGGAAAACATGAAAACAACATTAAAAACAAAACAAAAAAAATCTGTGAATGCCTTATTTGGACATTCTGTTAAATGTGTAGCATTCAAGAGGTTTACATTTTTTGTTGTGGATAAAGTTCTTGTCAATAGAGGGGAGTGGCAGCAAATGT